>NC_063199.1:20946128-21036128 GCF_017589495.1 Alosa alosa
GTGTGAGGGTGTCCGGAGCTCAGTGTGTCATGTCATTACGTTAGAAACACACCAACTCACTGAGCAGGATGACTGCAATGGGAGTCATACTAACACAACAGTCCCTGTTGTGATAGCATGGGTTCCAGGAAAATGGCAATACATAATGAACTAGAGTGTTTGACTGTGTGTGTGTATGTGTGTATACTGTATGTGTGTGTGTCTTGTATATGCCATGTAACTGCATGAAAATGATGACTGTGTCTGATGGTCCACACATCATCTAGTTAACTTTTCCCACTTCTATGGTCTGGGTGAAGGCTGGGTTGGTGTGTGAGAGCGACTGGAGACTGAGCACCAGGGACGGACTGGCCATCTAGCATAATGGGCGTTTTCCCGGTGGGCCGACGCACATTGGTACCGATTGTATAATTTAATTCGTTTGGCCAATGATCAGCCCAAAGCAAGGGTAGTCAGTGGCTCAGTGGTTCCTTTTCAACACTGACACTAGGCTGATCCAATACAGGCTCTTGTCGGGCCCCACGCTTAGTGCCAAAATTCTGTGAGCACAAAATCGATAAACCAAGTACAAATTGCGGCCGGTGGCAAAAATAACACCAGTGTAGTAGCCTCAGCAGTACCTGACATTGCAAGTAGCCTATGTCAGCAACAAGTTGAAGTTGAAGGAGGTAGGCTATAAGCCTACTACAGAGCAGAGGGACAGTGAGCAGCTGGAGGAAAGTGTAGTTGAGGCTACTCTGTAACCATGATTTACAAAAACTCACATGAATGGAGCAGGTCTGTGCCACATGCCATGATGACAGTGATGATAACGATGACTAATACATTTCGGTAATATAATGGTAATAACATAAACAGAAACGCTGAGATCAAAATAAAAAGTATAGCAGTATAAGTTTGTTAATGATTTGCTAACCCAGATCAAAGCAATGTTGATTGTCGGTCAGATTGCTCGGTTTCCAGCCAATGACCCAAAGTCAAAGGTCAGTCAACGTAAAGATGGGCTGAAAACGTGAACTCATATGCAAAAGCTTGTGAAGTTAAATGAGTTCATGTAGCTATGCTCTACTGTACTCAAATGTAGGTAGGATACAGGAAACATTTAATTCCAACAATTTTCCATTTTAATTCCAGCAATGTAGGTAGTTTACAGGAAACAGGAAATGTTTTATTTCACCAATGTAGGTAGTATACAGGAAGAAGGAAACATTTAATTCCAGTAATGTATGGAAATATTAAATAGATTACGGTTAGACCAACCACAATCTATGGGTAATTTAGCTCTTTAGTTTGGGAACGTGTGCACATCCAAATTAAGGTGCAGGAGCCAAAAGTCCAAGATCCAGTAACAGAGAAGGTCCGCACACTTGCTCTCTGTTTATTTTATTTATTTGGCTTTAATCCCCACACACGACGTTTCGAGCCCTTCGGCTAAGCTAAGCTAAGCTCTTTACACATACCGTGTAGAGGTGTTGCTATGAACTGATCATTGTATAACTTAGTTTAAATGAATTGAATAATTTGAAATGATACTTTAAATTGTATTTATTATACTTCAATATGGAGATTATATGCTCAAATGCCAACACTTGTCCACTTTCAGTGCTCCAATTGGAGGGCATCTCGGCCCAAATATGCCAGGGCCCATCGTTTGTCCCAGTCCAGCCCTGCTGAACACATATCACTTGTGTGTGTGAGACTGAGCACACACGTCACTCGTGTCACAGACCAACAGTAACCTGAAGATTCTCTATTTTATTGACCTACATGCAGGATAATATAATATAACATAATATAATAATATACATAATATAATATAACATAACGATACATTCTGTACATACATTCTACATACATATTTACATCAGGCTCAGAACACAGGCGTGTGGGACAGGGAGGACCGTCGCTTTCACACGTGTGGTGGGGGGGGGGCGTTCTCAGCAGAAAGACTCGCTGCAGTTTCTTCTGTCAAGCTCGTCACATCTGATCAAGTAGCAGGAACAACGCCGTGGAGCAGCGGGTTCTGTTAGAGTCTCTCCTGAAAGAATAAACAGAAAAAAGAGCTAAATGAATGTTGTGTTTCATTAAAGTGTTACTCAGTGAATGGGCTGATAATACTCGTCTTATTCCCACTTATTCTTTTTCACATTACAATACTCGTCTTATTCCCACTTATTCTTATTCACATAGATAGATAGATACTTTATTGATTCCCCTGGGGAAATTCAAGAATAAAAAACACTCCTCAAAGTGTGCAATCCAAAAAGTTGCGAAATAAAAAGTAAACAAAAAGTAGAACAAAGACGTAGAAACAAACACTAAGACACGGAGCTGCTGAGTAGGCTGCCACACCTGACGGCGCCGGAACCAGAAAACCATTACATTACAATACTCGTCTTATTCCCACTTAGTCTTATTCCCACTTATTCTTATTCACATTTCAATATGTTTTCATCAGACGCATAATACTGTTTCCTTGTATTGCAAAGACGCACTTTAATCTGAACTGTGCTTGTGTGTCCAGCTCGTACCACTAAGTGTGAGATGGTCAGAGGGTCCAGTGTGACCCCTTTCTTCATGCCTCCCTCGATGGCCACTCCCTCCAGGAAGCTGGAGTTGAAATATCCGTGAGGAAAGTCGCTGTGTTGGTCGTCTTCGTCGTCATCTCCGCCCACGCTGAACACCTCTCTGACCCGATCCGGAACGAGCAAGTCCAACAGTACCACCAGCACTCCGATCAGCGTACACAACACACCTGAGAAGACACACCTGAGGATGAGCACCTGGACCTGCACACAACACACTTGACCACTCTGACCTGTGTGTGTGTTGTGTTGGTCCATCTGTGTGTGTGTGAACTGAGCTAAAGGACTGGGTGTGTGTTGTGTTGATCCATCTGTGTGTGTGTGTGTGTGTGTATGTGAACTGAGCTAAAGGGCTGGGTGTGTGTTGTGTTGATCCATCTGTGTGTGTGTGTGTGTGTGTGTGTGTGTGTGTGTGTATGTGAACTGAGCTAAAGGGCTGGGTGTGTGTTGTGTTGATCCATCTGTGTGTGTGTGTATGTGAACTGAGCTAAAGGGCTGGGTGCATGTGTGTATTCACCTGTGGCCAGCGCCAGCCAGAAGGAGTGGCTGTAAGCGGTGGTGAAGGTGGCGTCACCAATGGTGAAGGCGCACTGGGGCAGGTTGTAGATGGTAGAGAAGGAGGCCATCGAGAAGAAGATGAAGGCGGCGGTGGCCAGCATCATGTAGCCTGCGTAGAGGATGACCGGCATCGAGAAGAGGATGTTGGCTAGCAGCCAGCAGCAGAACGCCGTCCTGCACCAGAGAAGAGAGAAAGGAACACTATTTAGGTCTCTAGAATGCTACAGTAGGCTACAGTCACGCCAGAGTCTATCTATATGGCTCTGAGTCATACATCTTTTTATTCAAATTCTGGAACGGTCAGTTCCACTCCTGTACTGATGCTGCCCAGTGAGGTGCTCCTTGTCCTCACCATAGAGTGGCTGAAGCGTAGCGGCCTGAGTATCTGTACTGGTAGATGAGACCGCAGGCACTGTTGCGTGTGAACTTCTCTGCGATGTACAGGATAGGGTTGGGGAGACCTCTGTCCAGCGCCTCAGCGTACTGTTCATCCAGTTGGCCTGTCCACCTGAACTCTTCATTGTAGTCAATAGTCTCATTCAGCTGATTGACTGGGTTTCCTGGAGGAGACAAGGACAACTTATACACACATAACATATGGAGTCGCATTTAGAAGATCAGATACTCCACAGTGGTCATACACAATGCAAGCCGAACTCATCAGTGCTTAAAGTGATCCCAACCCTGCACTGCAGTAGGCCTACTGAGTAAATTCACCTGTACAACTGAGTTAGACAAACTGTGGGCATGCCTCAAACCTACTTCAAGACATCTCTGAAGAGTGTTGTCTAACCTCGCAGTGTAATGTTGATTCCATACAGGCCGACGTGAAGGCCCACGTCTGCATCGACCACCGCGATGCTGAAAGACTTGTACGTGCTGTTGGCTTTCAAGCTGGCCTGTGCCCAATCTGCCGTGAAGTTTAGCGCTTTAAAACAGGACAAACACTGATAAGGCGCGTGACAGTCACACAGCATAAGCTACTTATATCTAAAACACCTGTGCTGCAGAGATAAGGTAGAATAACTCACCGACTATTACAGCTCCGATAAAGAGACTAATGAGTATCCGGAACATCCAGAAAAACCTCTAAAATAATTTGAAAAAAGACAGAAGACAGTGTGAGCCAGTACATCTCAACAATAACTGTACGAGTAGGCCTACAAATAAGAAGTAGCCGTAAGACTTGAGCGCGTTAAATTGATGCGACAAAATGCAATCAAAATGCAGTGTTTGATCTCACTCACCGATTTCCCGCGGATTCCTGGAAGAATAAGAAGGAAAGAAGCCGCGAGGACTAAGAAGACCAGAATGATTGTCAGCAGGTTGGTGCTAAAGATGAAAGAGGTCCTTTGTAGCGGGTAGAATGGGTAAATGCCATCGTAGAAAGTCATCTTCGGAAATCCTGTGAGAAGGCGGCATTACAGTGAGGGCAGTTAGTGGAGGTTCTCAATTACTCCGAGATCCCGGGGATAAGACTCCCGTCTCACCCGGGAATGGGAGACCAACCCCACTATTCACCAGCAGATGCAGTCCACTTACACCTGACTTCACTGCAGAGCTGATTAAATATGCACAAACTCGAAAACGCACACAAATTATTTTCTTTAAATGCTAATAGGTTACTACAGTTATGAACATAGCTCTATGTAGCCTGTATACCAAGAATTTCACATTGTAGAGTGCAGGCTATAAAATGTTAGGCTACATTTGAGCAGTTTATGTGAAAATACGCATTGGCCAAATGCACCTACCTATATGTCACAGTTGTGTGAAGAGATATCAATCCTGAAAAGTATCCCGGCTGATGTGAAGTAAAGTGCTCAGCGATGCAGCTTTTATATCATCGCTCGTCCTCATATTCCAGCCCGCACCTTTGTTGATTGGCATTTCTCGGTAGAGGTGTTCACCAGCTCTGCCCATCCTTCCAAGGGAACTCAAAGTCTCATTTAATCCCACACCTGCTTAGACAAACAAGTTACCTACTACCCAACATCGCGCTCACTCTTTGTCCATTTAGCCTACTCGTCGTACTGGGTCGTCTTACGTCGAGGTAAGTTTTACCAACTCTTCACTTGAATTGCAGTGCTGCTACATAAATCGATGTTTTCCGAATTTACTGAACTGTGAGCAGAATTAGGCAGTGAGCATAGATCTGTATTTTTACTTAATTTCAAATGCGCTGTCAAAAGAATACCACTGCCGATTTTTTTTCCGTAGCCTAGGCTACAGCATATTAGCCTACTTTGAATGAACGCGACTTTCTCTCCGTGCCGTGCGCTCTCTCTCTCTCTCTCTCTCTCTTGTTCACTTAAGTGTCCTCAGAGACCCTTGTGACAAGTTGCACTTGGATGCTCTCCGCAATCATGGATTTAAGCAGCAAGATCTGCAGCGTTGTGGTCCTTTTGACTGTGACTGCTATTAGTTCCAGTAAGTGGATATAATTTCATTCGAATATATTTCGAATGAAATTAAAAAATATATTAAAATGAAACTAACTAATAACTTGAAAACTACTAAATAGGCAGATTGCCCATTAAACTCTATTCACAAGAGCATTTTCTAAAATATGTGTCCAATCACAGTTATATCTTGTGTGAGTAATATGTCCAATTACATTTAGAATCAGAGTCCAATGTTGCCTGGGAAATCCAACGTTATGACGGCTGGTACAATAACTTAGCTTATCATAGCCGTGGAGCAGCAGGTAAGCTGGTCCATTCATTCCTTCTCTTTCTTCTTGTTACTTGTATTTTTTTTACGCCTTCCTGTGCAATGATTGTGTCCCTTCGCGCTGTTATGTGTTCCATTCGCAGGTGAGTCGCTGACGCGCCTTCTCCCCGCGCGGTATTCGGACGGGGTCTATCAGGTGCGCGGAGAGCCTCGGCTGCCCAACGCGCGCCGGGTTAGCAATGCTGCCATGCGAGGCCCATCGGGGCTGCCCTCCTCCCGGAACCAGACCGTCCTTTCGTTGTTCTTCGGTCAGTGTTTATGATTAAACTCCAACAATGTTACCACCCAAGTGTTTGACACAAACTATGAAACAGTTTACCATCTCTCTGCAGTGTGTTGTGTTGTATTGAGGACAGGGTTCTGACAGCGACAACGTAGGATCATTAGGGTTTTGGCCAAAAAGCCATTCTGTCATTCAGAGTCAAGCATGTTGCTGTTAGTTTCAGAGACAGACATGTTGTGAGTTTCTTTTACTTCGTTTTGCCTTGTCAGCAGACAAAGACTATATGGCTTACTTATATTTCTTTATCATTCTTGACACTAAAGCAACCAAAATCCAATCTCAAGTCACACGCAGTTCAACAAGTTCACACGCTTACAAGCCATACCTTGCATTTCTCACGCAGAAATATTACTAGGGATGTTAAGGTATCTGCATAATTATTAGAGGAGGCGCAGGGATACGAGAGGATTTCTCGCAGGATTCAGAGCTAGCGCACCATACCAGCCAAATCAAAAAAAAAAAAAATAGCCACCGACATCCAATCAAAAAAATAATATTCGTTGTATCCGGGTAAAATTCCAAAATAGGACATCCCCTCCCTGCAAACACGTTATGCATGTGCGCTTGTATGGGGTTACACGTTTAAGATTTCAAAACTGCACCAAAATTCTTTTTATTCAGAAATTCATCTGTCTGTCATTTGGTAAACCAAATGACACTTTGGTAAACAATATGGCACTTTAACAATGTGTGTAAATCAGGCTTTTCTACGAACACTTGTAACGCTAATAGGCCTAGCCTACTTTATAAAATTATTTTTTATTTATAAACTAAACTAAACTGTCGATCATTAAGAAAACATAATGATTGTGTCGTAGCTTTGTGTAGGCCTAACCCAGACATCAGCAACGTTCATTTTATACGACCAATCACTCTCGTGGCTACTTGCACTTTCCCTGTCGTCACGGCTGCAACTTTCGCACTCGTTTGTGCTTTTTAGCGCTAGGACATCCGTCTGAGCCTCCATGGCTCAAACAATGAATGAAACAATGTCAACAATGAATGAAAATTAGCTTTTTATCAATGAGTGTTATACATTTGAGCGAGTATGCTACACATACTTTTTTTTTTCTAAAGATAAAGGACTGCTGCAGACAATGAGCTGCCAACCACCATAATGTAATAGCAACCCAAAATAATGAACTTGCTGTCCTTATAAAAAAAAACAAAAGTTGGTCTCGCATGCACATTCTTGGTCCAATGGTTCAGTGACAATAGGCTACTCAAGTGAATAAAGTAATTATCCTAATAAATAAAATATTTGTCTCACTCAGCCTATATATACTTCTCGTAAATTGGTGAGCCATAGAATATCCCACCGTCAAGATTATTATATTTCAAGATTCCAATCTATCCCACCTAAATATGAAAAAAATATTTCTACTGGCATGCTTCCTGGTGACATAAAAACACAAATGGTTTCCCCTTGATAAAGGCTGACATAAGAGACATAGGCTATGCAAGTATCACATTATACTTTCCCAGATGGGTACAAATCCCAGACTGTCCTGAAAAATAAACAAAAACAAGATATAGAATGTGTAGATTACAATGACAAATTCAAGGTCTCAAAGGGTTAATGCTTCTTTTCAAAAAACCTCGCCAGAAGTTGTTATTTAAGGGGATATTTTTTTCAAATTTCTTCTGGGGAGCATGCCCCCAGGCCACCCTAACTAAGCTGAGTTACCAACCTTTTGAAGTGGCCAGTGGGGCCCTTTTCATATCTGTGCTTAGGGGCCCACTGGCTGATAATCCGTCCATGTGTCCGCACCTTTTTCTACATAGTGCGCAAGTTTTACTAAATCATGCACTTATTTTAGTAAATGGTGCACTCATCTTAGTAAATAGTGCACTTAGAACTGATTGCCATATTTCAAGACAATAGAGGGAGAGGTCACACACATACCCAGTCACACAGGGAACAAATGACAGGGGGCCCAACAGACGGTGACAGGTCCTCAGCTTGCAATGTTTTGCAATTGTCAAAAGTCAAACGTCATGTTTAAAGCAAACTATGTACATTTATTTGTTTGTCTTTATTTTATGGTCAACATGGATGCAATGGACTGAATGGAAGTGAATAAGTTTGTTATTTTATTGTGAAAGACTAGCTGTGTATGTAGGCTATTGAAGCTCAAAAACATTTTGCATTGTTGTGGAACATTTGGTGACTATTTAAACCATCACCTCGTCCCATAAGCATACTACTGACCCCATTTGCCTGTGCTCTGTGGTGTACCCTGCGCCCCCAACCTGTATGACCTCTTTTTTGAAACCCAAACTGTGATGACCTCAAGCAGTCGCCTCCGCACAGGCTTCTGTGTTTTAACTAGAGAGGGGGCTATGGGAAACAGCTCAAAGCGAAACCAAAATGGGAACATGACCCAGATATTCAAAATGCTTTATTGGTGTGCATTTTGTATTTTTTTAAAAACTGCAAAATATGTTTATTGAGACATCTATGTGATGACGTCGTAAAAATGTGAAGTGATGCGTGCAGCCTCTGATTGGTGCTGACTCTTGCCAAGCAGGAGCTGTGTGGTTTTGACCTGACGAAAAAATCCGATTTGTCATTTAGTTTGAAATGTGTAGTGTGTGTGACAATGTTATAAGCAACACACACAAACATGCAGTGTTTAGCATTTACTTTCCTTTGTACTCGCTCATCCACACATGACAACAGACAGGTAAACACCGGCAGACAGAGAGCTAACACAAACAAAAACAGGAAAGATAAACAGAATGACCAGAGCCCAGGCCGAGACTGACGTGTCCGATGTCCTGTTGCTCTGCTGGTGTGTCCTGTCGTCCCTCCAGGCTACCACGTGGTGTTCGAGGTCCTGGAGGCCCGGCAGCCTGGCTGTCCCCCTGAGTTCCTGGACATCCCCGTTCCTGAGGGAGACCCTGTGTTCCGCTGGAACGCCACCCCCGCCCCCCTGCTCCGCTTCCAGAGGGCCTCCTGGGACCACCACACGGGCAAGAGCCCCAACAACCCCCGCACACAGGTACACAACTGCCTGTTTGGGCAGCCGTGGCCTACTGGTTAGCACTTCGGACCTCTAACCGGAGGGTTGCCGGTTCGAATCCCGACCAGTAGGCACGGCTGAAGTGCCCTTGAGCAAGGCACCTAACCGCTCACTGCTCCCCGAGCGCCGCTGTTGATGCAGGCAGCTCACTGTGCCGGGATTAGTGTGTGCTTCACCTCACTGTGTGTACACTGTGTGCTGTGTGTGTTTCACTAATTCACGGATTGGGATAAATGCAGAGACCAAATTTCCCTCACGGGATCAAAAGAGTATATATACTTATATACTTATACTTAACTACCCAACAACCCCTGTGCGCAGGTACACAACTACCCAACACACAACAACACACAGCTACCCAACACACAACACCCCCACACCCAGGTACACAACTGCCCCCAATATCCAACTTCCAACTAACCAGGACCCAACACACTGTAACTACCCTGCATCTAATACCCTGCATCCAACAACTGTGTATGTGTGCATGTGTGTGTGTGTGCTTGTGCTTGTGTGTGCGTGTACGTGCGTGTACGTGTGTGTGTGTGCGTGTACGTGTGTGTGTGTGTGTGTGTGTAGGTGAACCATGTGTCCTCGTGGATCGATGGCAGCTCCGTGTACGGCTCGTCCAGCTCTGGGGTCGACGCGCTTCGTAGCTTCTCGTTGGGCCAGCTGGCGACTGGCTCCGAGTGGAACCTTCCGAAGAAGGGTGGAGGAGGGAACCTGATGTGGAGCGCACCCAACCCTAGCACCCGTGAGACCGGCCCCGCGGGTCTCTATGGTAACGTATGATGCAGCAGGAGCGTGATGTTCTGGTCCCAAGTCAGGCTGATGTACCGAAGACATTTAGACAGTTTGAATTATTAGCACAAACCAAAGCCACAGATGTGTTACATTACATGTGTCTTTCAGAGATAAGATATCTACTGTACATGTTGCTGAAATCATGACACTTGTCAGAAAGTGTGCAATGTGTGTTGTAGGTGTTGCATGTGGTTTCACAGACTTAGAGCCGAACCGCCAACAGTTTGATTGGTCATCCTTTTGTCCATTCCCTGATTGATGAAGGCCTAGGTTTAGAGTGGAGGCCTGATATGCCCCATAGAGTTAAAGTGGAGGCCTGATATGCCCCATAGGGTTAGAGTGGAAGCCTGATATGCCCCATAGGGTTAGAGTGGAGGCCTGCGCCCTATTGTATTGTCCATGATATGCCACATAATGCTGCTGTGTACCATTCATGAATAAATTAAATAAATCATATCATCGTGAGTAAATTAAAAATAATACAATATGAAATATCATGATATAGTTTCCATATCACTCACCTGTTGTGTACTGTGATGGTGTTTGATGTGTTATAGCTGGCAGATTGTGGCGATGTTTGATATGTTATAGCTGGTGGACTTAACTAGTGTTTGTTTCTTCCCTTCCGTAGTTATACAGAGTAAAACTGGCATGTTCAGCCGTGTAGTGCCTCTGTAGTGTAGAGTAATTATTGTCTTATTGTAATCCCACCATTATGTGGACCGCTGTGGTCAGTACAGCTGCTCTTTATCCAGCAGTGTGTGTGTGTGTGTGTGTGTGTGTGTGTGTGTGTGTGTGTGTGTGTGTGTGTGTGGGTGTGGGTGGGTCTGTGTGTGTGTTAATCCCCTGTGGCCAGGCATTGCCTAACTTCACTTCAGGAGAATCTAAGCCATCTTCACAGGTCAGATGTCCAGTGACAGCGCTTCACAATCCACAAATCCTGTTTGCCACCTTCAGAATGCAGATGTGTTGTTGGCCCTGTTCAGCAGGTGCTGACACTGAAGGTCCTAGAACCAGTGGGCAGGACGATGGCAGCTTCTAGAACCTGGCTCTATTAGCCCTTTTCCACCGACAGAGAACCAGCTCCGTTCCGGTGGAAACATTTGGAGCATTTCCACCAAAAAATAAATCTATCTGGAACCTGAAAAGTTGGTTCGGAGGCGAAGCTGGAGTCAAAACATAGTCATTCTACAGTTAAGACTAGTAGTCTGGTCCCCACTTGGCGGAACGTAATGCAACACCCTCTGTTGATGAGGCATCCTTGGTTCTATTCAGAACTGGTGGAGATGTGGACCGGTTCACTAGATAGCACCAGGGTTATAAGTATTCTGAACAGAACGGGTTCTAGAACCCCTTATCTGTTGGCCAAAAATGAGTGCTGTTGTCTGCGCCAGTCAAAAGGTATTAATTTTTAGCATTTGTGTGTGTGTGTGTGTGTGTGTGTGTGTGTGTGTGTGTGTGTATGCAGTGCTGGGGAATAGCTGGGCCAATGAGAATGTGTTTACTCTGGCGGAGGGCGTGCTGTGGTTCCGTTACCATAACTACCTGGCGACCAAGCTGCATGTGGCCCATCCAGACTGGTCTGACGAACAGCTGTTCCAGGGGGCCAGGAAGAAGCTCATCGCTACGCTGCAAGTGAGTGTGTGCGTGTGTGTGTATGTGTGTGTTTGTGTGTGTGTGTGTGTGTGTGTGTACAGTAGGTGTAGGTCAGGCCTTACTGTAACTGCATGCTGCATGATGGGTTTCTCAGCAACAGACCACGACTCTGCAAGAGGGTTTGTGTGTGTGTGAAAGTGTGTGTGTGTGTGTGTGTGTGTGTGTGTGTGTGTGTGTGTGTGTGTGTGTGTGTGTGTGTGTGTGTGTGTGTGTGTGTGAAAAAGAGAGTATGAAAGTGTGTGTGTGAGTGTGAGACAGTGTGTGAGACCATGTGAGATTGTGAGTTAGACTGTGTATGTGTGTGTGAGTGTATGTGTGTGTGTGTATCACAGAGTATTGTAGCTCATACCCCTGTAACTGTTGATCTGTTCCTCCTCTCTGCTCAGAGTATTGCCTTGTATGAATGGCTGCCCAGCTACCTGGGGGACCCTCTGCCTCCTTACCCAGGTAATATAACTGTGTGTGTGTGTGTTTGGGTGTGTGTGTACCGTATGTGTGTCTGTGTGTGTTTGCATGCATGTGTGAGTGTGTGTGTACATACATGTGCATGTGTGTGTGTATGTGTGTATGTGTGTGTGTGTGTATGCGTGCGTGCATGTGTGCGGGCGTGTGTGTTTTTGTGTGCGTGTCTGTTTTGAGAGTGTGAGAAAAGTAGAGACGGCTATGCGCTACTAACCACAGTAGCATGCCAGGGGCAGCTGAGGTGGCTTTTGTGGGCAGCTGAGGGCCCTTGATGCTCTGAGGTGCGTCAGCAGGGTGTGTGTGAGTGTGTGTGTGTTCCCCCTTGTAAGTGTGTTAAACACTTTCTTACTGAGTCTGTGTTAATCTGTTGCATGTGTTAATCTCCTTGTCTGTTTTGATTTTTGCCCCTCAGGTTATCAGAAATATGTGGATCCTGGAATCTCCCCTGAGTTTGCTGTTGCAGCCATCCGGTTTGGCCTGACTCTGGTGCCCTCTGGTGTTTATATGAGGTATTGAAGTGTTGCCAGAGATTTGTCTTTTCTGTGTATGACCATCCTCACCCGTTAATCAAAGTCTCCTGTCAATCAAACAGCAGTTTTGTGCCTCTCTCTGTCTCTCTCCGTCTCTCTCTCTCTTTCTCTCAATCTATCGGTCTCTCCCTCTCTCACACACTCTCTTCCTTCCCTGTTGTGTGGCTGATGCATTCCTATTAATGCAATATCTGCCATATTCTTGCACAATATTTCCTTTGAAAATAGAGAAAGGGTAATCAATGGCCTGACATACGACATATCAGGACTATTGTTGCCACATATTGCATATCAGGCCTAATGTTGGCACATGCTGCATATTGCATATCAGGCCTAATGTTGGCACATGCTGCATATTGCATATCAGGCCTATTGTTGGCACATGCTGCATATTGCATCTGCTGTCCGTTTTGTGTGGCTCTAGGAACCGTAGCTGCCACTATAGAGCCGTTGTCAACGATGACGGCACCACATCTCCAGCCATGCGCTTGTGCAACAGCTTCTGGAACCGACACGTAAGTCTAGTCATCCAGCACTTCCTGGCTGTTAGTCTGGTTAGAGTTGAGATTGACCGTGTCCTGTTGTCACACTGATCAGAGTGTGAATGCCTGTGTTGCTGCTGTGTTGTAGAACCCCAATCTGCAGACCGCTGCGAACGTGGACGAACTGATTCTGGGCATGGCGTCTCAGATTGCTGAGAGAGAGGACAACGTCATCGTGGAGGACCTCAGAGGTCTGTTTGCCCCCTTCTCTAACCCTAACCTTGAGTCCAGATCTGTTTGCCCCCTTCTCTAACCCTAACCCTGAGTCCAGATCTGTTTGCCCCCTCCTATAACCCAAACCCTGAGTCCAGATCTGTTTGCCCCCTATAACCCAAACCCTGAGTCCAGTTCTTTTTTTTTTTTTTTTTAAGTATATTATTTTGGCCTTTTATGCCTTTAATTGACAGGACAGTAGAGAATGACAGGAAGCGAGTGGGAGAGAGAGTCGGGGTGGGATCCGGAAAGGACCACGGGGCGGGAATCGAACCCGGGTCGCCGGCGCACGGTGCAGGCGCCCCAGCCAGTTGCGCCACGGCTGGGGCCCCTGAGTCCAGTTCTGTCCAGCACACGGCCTCCTGAGAGCCACAGGCTGCTGCACTTACCCAAAGCTCTCTCTTATTTAAATGACCTAATGAGTCATCTCGTCCTCTCCTCTTTTCCTCATCTTCTCTCCTCCTCTCCTCCTCTCTCCTCTCCTCTCCTCTCCTCCTCTATCCTCCTCTCCTCCTCTCCTCTCTCCTCTCCTCTTCTCTTCTCTCCACTTTCTCTCCTCTGTGGTCAGACTACATGTATGGTCCATTGCGTTTCTCCCGCTCGGATGCGGTTGCCATGACGATCCAGCGAGGCCGGGACTTTGGCCTGCCCAGTTACACCAGGGTCAGAGAGGCCCTCAACCTTCCACCACTGAACACCTGGGCAGACCTCAACCCTGAGCTCAACCGGTCCAATCCACAGGTAGAATCACACCTGCCTGTCATAGACACACCTGGCTTAGTTCAGCCGCAGGTAGGGTCAAGGAGGCATCTAAACAGGCTAATTTGCAGGTGCGCTTACCACTGTGTGTGTGTATGTGCATGTGTGTGAGTGTGTGTTTGAGTGCATCTGTGTGTATGTGTGTGTGTGTGTGTGTTTGTGTGTGTTTGTGTGTGTGGACTTCATGTGCTGTGTTGAGCTGTTTTGGCTGTGTTGTGCTGAGCTGTTTTGTGTTGTGTTGTGTTGTGTTGTGTTGTATTGTGTTGTGTTGTGTTGTGTTGTGCTGTGCTGTGCTGAACTGTGTTGTGTTGTGCTCTGTTGTGTTGTGCTGTGTTGTGTTGTGTTGTGCTGTGCTTTGCTGAACTGTGTTGTGTTGTGTTGTGCTGTGCTGTGCTGTGCTGTGCTGAACTGTGTTGTGTTGTGTTGTGCTGTGCTGTGCTGTGCTGTGCTGTGTTGTGTTGTGTTGTGTTGTGTTGTGTTGTGTTGTGCTGTGCTGTGCTGTGCTGAACTGTGTTGTGTTGTGCTGTGCTGTGCTGTGTGCTGTGCTGTGCTGTGCTGTGCTGTGCTGTGCTGTGCTGTGCTGTGCTGAACTGTGTTGTGTTGTGTTGTGCTGAACTGTGTTGTATTGTGCTGTGCTGTGCTGAACTGTGTTGTGCTGTGCTGTGCTGAACTGTGTTGTGTTGTGTTGTGCTGTGCTGTGCTGTGCTGAACTGTATTGTGTTGTGTTGTGCTGTGTTGTGCCAGCTGTTTACGGAGCTGTCAGAGCTGTACGGGAATGACCTGTCCAGTCTGGAGCTGTTCCCCGGGGGCCTGCTGGAAGCGGTGGGTGGCCCTGGGCCTGTGTTCTCCACCCTCATCTCCGATCAGTTCCAGCGCATCCGGAATGGAGATCGGTTCTGGTTTGAGAACAGGCAGAATGGGTGAGAGTGGACACCACAATGCAAATATTAGTCAATGGAGGAGGATGGTGCTTTATGATACCTCACAATGATCATGAGATAGGATTGTGGATTGTGGGTTGGATTGAGGATAAGCATAAAGATTATGATTGTGTATTTCCCAGATTGTTCACGGAAGAGGAAATCTTATCTATCCGTAACACCACGTTCCATGATGTTATCGTCGCTGTTACAAGTGTAGAGCCTGAAGACATTCAGAATGACGTGTTCTTCTGGAGAAATGGTAAGTTCATACATATACACACACACACACACACACACGTGTACGTGTGGCATGCACGTCCTCCTCATAATTGATTTACCTTCTGTGAAATGAATGAGCTGATGGTCAAAGGGTTGGGCTGGGCCTGCTTGTAAATTGTGTGGGTGTGTGTGTGTGTGTCCAGGTGACCCTTGTCCTCAGCCCGAGCAGCTGAAAGCCTCAGGCCTGCCCCCCTGTACTCCTCCCTTCTCCATGGACTACTTTGACAGCGGCAGCAAAGCTGGCTTCGGCATCCTGGTCATCGTTCTTTTCCTCTTCCCTGTCGGTCAGTCCATCCAGCTCATCAAGAGGCACTTTCATTTCAGAGGAATGATAATTAATCCTGCCATTTCCTGTGATTGAGCCAGCCAATCACAGGAACACTGTAAGGCATGTTATTGGTTCCTCAGAACTGTTCTCCTTCCCTGTCTGCACACAGTGAGCTTCCTGGTGGCCATTGGCGTGGCCTTCTTCAGGAAATACAGATTTAAGAAGTTCCAGAAGATGTCAAACTCGTCAAAAAAGGACAACAAGTCTTTCACTGGGATTACAGGTCTGTTGGGTCGTAGTCCTAGAGACAAGACACCAGAAAGGGATTTGGGAAAGAAAGGGAAGATTTTTGGAAACAGAGTTGTGGAGATATCTCTGAACCAGATAGCCCAGAATATTGTATACATATTCAGAGCCATATACACACTGAATAACACACACCTTCCCTCCTTTCTCCCTCTCTCCATCTCTTCTCTCTCCTCTCTCCCTCTCTTCTCCCTCTCTCCATCTCTCCTCCCTCTCTCCATCTATCCTCCCTCTCTCCTCTCCTCCCCCTCTCTGCTCCAGCGGAGGAATGGCAGGGTCTGGACGAGGCATCCCAGAGTGTGTGTTTGGAGCTGGACGAGCAGCTGCGTCTGCAAGTGTGTGTGCCTGCGGGTGGTCTGCTGCGTTCCCTGAACCTGGGCGGCCAGAGTCCGCTGACCCTCCTGCTGTCCAGCGACCGCCAGCAGCGCACCCTCCTGCTCAAAGTGCCCAAAGAGTACGACCTGGTGAGTGGGCAGGCCACACCTCCTCCCGCGCCTCCTCAGTAGCTACAGGCAGTGCTCCGACTGCAGTCTACTACTCCTGTTCCTCCTGAGTGTTCCTCCTCCTCCTCCTCCTTTTCCTGATTGTTCCTCCTCCTACTCCTCCTCTTCCTCCTGAATGTTCCTTCTCCTCCTCTTCCTCCTGAATGTTCCTACTCCTCCTCCTCCTCCTCCTCCTCCTCCTCCTCCTGCTGCTGATTGTTCCTCCATCTCTTCCTGCTCCTCCTCTTCCTCTTCTTCCTGGTTGTTCCTCCTCCTCCTCTTCCTGATTGTTCCTCCATCTCCTCCTGCTGCTCCTCCTCGTCGTCCTCTTCCTGAGTGTTCCTGTTCCTCCTCTTCCTCCTGAGTGTTCCTACTCCTCTTGCTCCTCCTCCTCCTCCTCTTCCTCCTCCTGCTCCTCCTCCTCCTTTTTTTCCATGATTGTTCCTCCTCCTTCTCCTCCATCATCTCCTCTTCTTCCTCCTCCTGCTGCTGATTGTTCATCCATCTCCTCCTACTGCTCCTCCTCCTCCTTCTCCTCTCTTCCTGATTGTTCCTCCCAAAGATTCTGGTTCCTCCTCCTCCTCCTCCTCCTCCTCCTCCTCCTCCATCATCTCCTCCTCTTTCTCCTTCTGTGTGTTCTCAGGTGTTGCTGTTTGAGGATGAGGAGCGTCGGGCGGCGTTCCTGGGTCTCCTGCACTCCTCCCTGGGGGAGCAGGAGCAGCACATCAGCATGAGGAGCATGAGTGAGAAGGACCTCCTCAGGGAGGCCGTCACCAGAGCGCAGAGGGCCCAGATAGTGGAGGTGTTCTTTAGACAAGCGTTCGCCAAGGTAACACACACACACACACACACACACACACGCGCACTCTCTCACACACACACACACACAAAGCGCAGAGGGCCCAGATAGTGGAGGTGTTCTTTAGACAAGCGTTCGTCAAGGTAAAACACACACACACACTCACACACACACACACACACACACACACACACACACAAAGCGCCAGAGGGCCCAGATAGTGGAGGTGTTCTTTAGACAAGCGTTCGTCAAGGTAAAACACACACACACACTCACACACACACACACACACACACACACACACACAGAGCGCAGAGGGCCCAGATAGTGGAGGTGTTCTTAAGATAAGCGTTCGCCAAGATAACACATACACTCATACACTCTCACACTCTCTCACACACACACAGAGCGCAGAGGGCCCAGACAGTGGAGGTGTTCTTTAGACAAGCATTTCCCAAGGTAACACACACACACACACACACACACACACACACACACACACACACACACAGTTGTTGCTCTTGCTCATCTGCCCTGCGTCTCCCTGGTCTGTCCTGCACTCAGGTGCTGGATATCGATAAGCGCGACGCGGGGGACCTAAGGGGCCTGTCCAGCAGCCGGACGCGAGAGGCGCTGCAGTGCGAGCTATCCGGGTCAGAGTTCGCTGCTGCTCTCGGGCTCAAGCCCAGCTCGCTCTTCGTCCAGTCCATGTTCACGCTGGCCGACAAGGATGGCAACGGATACCTGTCCATGCAGGAGTTCCTGGACGTCATTGCCATCTTCATGAAGGGTCAGTCCAGACAGAAACACACACACACACACATACACACACACACCCTTCATCACACCACACTAACTAACACACAACACAACATACACACACTAACTAACACACAACACACACACTAACTAACACACACACACATTCCCTTTATCATAACACATTAACTAACACACAACACAACACACACACACACACACACCCTTCATCACAACACACTAACACACAACACAACATACACACACTAACACACACCACAGCTCTTTTCTACATGTTGAAGTTGTAATGGAAGCACTACATGTAATAATAGTTCATATTTGTATGCATTTATACAAGTTCACGCCAATGTATGTTTCTGAGCGCTGGGCTTTGCAGCCTGTGTATGAAGGAACAGGTGTGTATGAAGGTACAGGTGTGTGAATGTGGTGTGTGTTCCAGGTTCCCCAGAGGAGAAGTCCAGGCTGCTGTTTGCGATGCATGACATTGATGGAGACGGCTTTATGTCCAGAAAGGAGTTCTCCACATTACTCAGGTTTACTACCGCCACACCCTGCAGACCGCTCTCTTCACCATATCAGCTTAGAGACACCTAGAGCACTTCCTTCTAATGCCCTCCCTTCTACAGTATTTTCTAAATCAGCACTTCCTTCTAATGCCCTCCCTTCTACAGTATTTTATAATTCAGCACTTCCTTCTAATGCCCCTCCTTCTATATTTTCTAATTCAGCACCTCTTTAATATACTCTTTTGATCCTGTGAGGGATATTTGGTCTCTGCACACACTAATCCTGACGCAGTGAGGGGTTAGGTGCCCTGCTCAAGGGCACGTCAGCCATTCGTACTGGTCAGGGTTCGAACCGGCAACCCTCCATTTACAAGTCCGAAGCCCCAACCAGTAGGTCACGGCTGCCCAAAAATTCCATATTCCAAAAATAATTCTGTGGAAATGCATGGATTCCAGTTTCTTCCAGTAGCAGCAACTGGAATCCATGCATTTCCACTGAATTATTTTTGGAATCTGATCCCTTATTATACCTGTTCATTAGGTACTTTCGTGCCGCCGACTTCTGAGTGACTAAATTCAAGATGGCTGCAAACGCTTAACTTCGTGAAGATACTGTCTGTATAAATCATCTTGTAAGTAAACTACCAGTGCTTTCTCAAAGTTCTCAATGTCTCATTTTAAATGTCAGGTCCCTCAAAAGTCTACCAATGAAGTGTGGAGATACGTTGAGCCTCGTAAATGGTGTAAAACAGTGATTTATTTGCATGGCTAGGCCGATGCCCGAGGCACCCCCATTGAAATAGCTGTTGGTAGCATTGGCTAACTAGCGCCAGATTTCGGAGTGCAGGGGACAAGCCGAGATGGGCTATGAGACATACGTTCACACTCGGTATCATGTTTCAACACACTTTAGGTCAATATCACACCGGAATTCTCCTTTAATTTCTAATTCGCTCCTTCCTTCTACAGTATTTTCCAATCCACTATTTCCTTCTACAGTACTTTCTCTCTAGTTTTTGCAGTTAGTCCCAGTGCATCTGCATCCTGACATCTGCATCCACACACACACACACACACACACACACACACACACACACACACACACACACACACACTCCTACACTCCTAAGTATCTGTGTGCTCTTTAGGTCATTCATGGAGATCTCCAGTAGTTGTCTGTCTAAGAGTCAGGGACAGGAGGTGATTGAGGCCATGCTTAAGGCTGCGGGGTTCGAAGCCAAAGAGCAGATCACCTGGGAGGACTTCCACCTTCTCCTCAAAGACCACGAGAACGAACTCCAGTTCGCTCAGCTCAACATTAAAGGCACTGAGCATTAGATTATTTTTCTGACAATAACACTTTTTGTTTACAGTGTGTAATTAACATGACTGCTATGTCAATAATGAGCTAACAATGTGAATTGTGTGTTAATAATGTGTTGTTAATAGTATTGTTATTATAATGCTTTTGTGGTATGACTACAGGGATGGAAATGGAGGGAAAGAACCGAATTAATCAGCAGCACAGAGTGTCTTTCATCACCAGACAGAAGAACCGGTATGTTTGCCTTCGCTCACAACCACCCCATGGACCCTATCATGACATTCTAAAGCGCATCGTCACTCGTCAAAAGCTTATTCAAATTTAGTAAGATGTCCAGTCCACATTGGGAGGGGTTTCATTATCAAACATCGAGTGCATGGCGCAACAAGGTGTTCCTAGGTTTTTTAATCAGTCATATGGGTGTGTTTGGGGTGTAACATCATTGGAGACAATGGACAATGGGTTACCATCGAAAACATAGGCTGAAAAAAGCAACACTTACCCAAATATTGCTCAAATGACTGAACAAAACAACATTTATCCAGCAGAGGAGTTGCTTATATCTCGTGACAGTGCGTCTTCAGCTGTGCTCCATACGTGTCTCTTACCTCTCCCCTAATCACTTTTAACCGTCATTACCAATTTGCAAATGATAGTGAATAACTACTCATCATGAGATGTACAGTATTTCGTAATATCTTTATTCTAATTATGTTTCCCATTGTAATCGTGCAATTTGTAATGTTTTGCATGGACATGCGCTGGTGTGCGTTCATGAATGATAGAAGGATGGTGCGTGCACCTGCCAATATGACTGTTGACAATGCGCTCTTAAAATAACCTATCAACAACTCGCCATAGACTTCTGACCAGGTGTACAATAGCGATTTTTAGACAATGCGCCAGGCCCCTCCCTAGGTTGTTAATTGCCACACCCCTGGGCGCATTGCTTAAAAAATAAACGTGCAAAATACCAAATTAAATTTTGCGCGGGTGGAAAACGAGTTTTTACACCATGCGCCAAAATACAGCCCCATGTGTTTTGGGGAAATTCTGCTCATAACCTGTAGATCAAAAGAAATGGTAAGAGTGAAAGCTGCAATACTATGAGTGTTCATTGTTTCATGTTGAAGCCCACCAGCAGAAGAAAACAAAGATTTCTTAAATGGTTCCACTGGCACACACACACACACACACACACACTCTTGCTCACAATACTATGAGTGTTCATTGTTTCATGTTGCTTTGTGCTTTGAAGCCCATCAGCAGAAGAAAACAAAGATTTCCTAAATGGTTCCACTGGCAGTGACGGTGCAGAGCTTCGCAGAAGGCACGGAAAAAGGTGGGGATCAGTCAGTTACATCTGTAAAGCTGGTTAAAGGTGGGGATCGGTCAGTTTGATGTGTAAAGAGCTTCTCCCTCAGGTGTGTGTGTTAGCTTTTCCCTCAGGTGTGTGTGTGTGTGTGTTACTCCTGGCCTGGTCGTTAGGCTCTCGTCTCTGCTGTGGTGAAACCTCCAGAATGCTGCTGTACTGGCTGAAGTAACCTACAGCGCCGCAGGCCTGTGCTGATGGTGTCATCAGTGCTGAGCTCGTTATTACGCCTCCCCCCCCTGTGGCGTAACCAGGGCTGCGCTGTAGGCTGCGATGTCCACTGTCGTGGTGGATTAGTGTGTTAGCGCTAGTGTTGTCATGGTGTTGTCATGCAGGGCTTCCTCTCGACCGCAGCCGGCTCAGGGCGCCATTAAAAGCTTTAACACACACAGGGGTTGACATTTAACACACACAGGTGCAGTGAGAGCGGTAACACACACAGGGGTTGAGATTTAACACACACAGGTGCAGTGAGAGCGGTAACACACACAGGTGCTGTGAGAGCGTGTGGCTGGGAGAGTGAGCTCATGTCTACAGGTGGAGATCTCCCTCTGTGGTTTAGAGCTGAGCTGGCCTTAACATCAGTTCCTGTACCACAGCTGCGTTACACCCAACTCCTGTACTGCCAGCACAGCAGCTTTGACATACACCACGCGTCTGGGGCTCTCAGGGGCTCTGTAAATCAGTACTAAACATCTTTCATTAGAACAAAACTTCCATTTTTCTTAAAGTTTGCTGTAATGTTTTGTCAAAGTACATTAATGTTACTGCACTGGTGTGTATGTGGGGTGAGGGTGTGTTTCCCTATGCTGTTGTTTGTGTGTGTGTGTTGTGTGGTTATAAATGCTCCTTTCGTTTTGACCCCCCTCTGCTGTTGTGCTTGTGTGTGTGTGTGTGTGTGTGTGTGTGTGTGTGTGTGGTGTGTAATTATAAGCGCTCTCGATGTGAACCGCAGGATGGGCCTGTCCAGTGCTAAGCTGTACGTGAAGCCGCAGAGAGAGCGCTACACCAGGAACCCTGTCCATCAGAAAGTCCAGCAGTTCAAACGCTTCGTGGAGAACTACCGGCGGCACATCGTCACGTTCTGTATCATCTATGGCATCAGTGCAGGAGTAGCTCTGGAAAGGTGCTACTGTGAGTTTACCGCCCCAAACGCAGAACACTGCCCTTGTAAGTCAGCATCCAAACACACACACACAGAGCCAGCACCACTGTCCAGGGGGATCTACTGTAGGAGTTAACCTCACCCTAAGACCTAACCCTGTATGGAGACATCACAACCCTCACCCTAACCCTGTATGGAGATATCACAACCTTCCATAGGCACCTGTGAGGTAACACTAACTCTAACCATAACCACACTAACACAGCCATGGCAATCATTATGAGCAAATTAGCATAGCTAGCTGTTCTGTGATCAGTTATCTTTAGCACAGCTACAACAGAGCTAACTGGTCCGTCAATCACTGTGAGCAAATTAGTATACAGTAGCTACTGTAGCTGGTCTTGCATGGAGGTGGAGCTCACACATGGTGTTACTGGGTGTCGTTGATTTAAAAATATCCACCAATGAGCACGAGGAAAGGTTTTCCTATGTGGCATGTCCACCAATGAGCATGAGGAAAGGTTTCTCTATGTGGCGTGGCTCATGAGCAACAGCTGGTGGCCCCTACATCATATGGTAAAAAAATATAGATATTAGAAAGCTAGATACCGCATTGGGCTCCAGAACGTACGTAAATACCGACGCCATCTTGGTGGGGTCAGCAATCACTGGAGGCCAATGGAGGAGCATGTGACTCTGACTGGAAATCAGACAGGTGTCTCTGATTGACGGCAAGTGTTGCCCATAGACAGTGAAGGTGCTGCCCCCACCAATATGGCGGCCGCGTTTACGATGCCATCTCATAGAACTCGACGGACAATGCGGTATCTAGCTTTCTAATATCTATAGTAAAAAAAGTCCCAAACGAAGCCCTGTGGTGTTATGGTGGTGGAATGGATTTCCTAGGCAACCAGGCTCTCTTCTCTTCCCTCTTTGGGACACTGATACTGACAAACTGTTTTTACTGTTTATGTTTCTGTGATCTAATGTTTGCTCGGAGTGCACCTCACAGGTCTTGTCTGTCTGTAGACTACGGCGTGCAGGCCGTCTCGTCGGGTGTCCCCGAGACCTCGGCGGTGGGCATCGTGGTGTCGCGCGGGTCAGCGGCTGCCATCTCCTTCCTGTTTCCCTACATGCTGTTGACCGTGTCCCGCAACCTCATCACCAAGTGCCGCGAGACGTTCCTGAACCGCTACATTCCCTTCGACGCCGCCATCGACTTCCACCGACTCATGGCCATGACCGCCATCATCCTGACAGGTCAGAGGTCACAGACACAGGCGCCACTGCACACAGGAAACTAATACTTATGCAGACCTACACCTCCTATACATGGAAACCTCATGGTCTTTGCATAATAGATGGTTTGCTTCCATTGCTTTACAACTGAATGGAACTGTGTGCTTCCATTGCTTTACACCTCAGTGTAGATTTGTCATCCTCTTGTTGCTATGGGCAATATGATTCTGATTGGTGCGGTGTGAAGGCTGTGAGCGTTATGATTGGTGCGCTGTGAAGGCTGTGTGGTGGTCATTCTGACTGACCTTCGGCTCTGCTCTGACTCCGCAGTGGTGCACAGCCTGGGTCATGTGGTCAACCTGTACGTCTTGTCCATCAGCGAGCTCAGCATCCTCGCCTGCCTCTTCCCACAGGTGCTCTCCAACAACGGGTACGCCACCGCCCACAGCAACGGGAGCACTCACGATTTAACACACACACACTCACATGCACACGCACTCACAAGCACACACACACTCACTCACACACACACACAGACTCTCACACACACACACACACACACACACACACACACACACACAGACACAGACACCACTCACATCGAAGCCAACCCGTGACACTGATAACAGTCTCACAGTCGCTTCTACACTATGTCACATCTATGAAACTCCCGCCCTGCGTCCTGATTGGCTCTACCATAAAATCTGGTGCAGAAATCACTCTCAGCGGAAGAGGTCCCAGATGGATGTGAGTGAAGCTAGGCGGAGCTAAGTGGAACGAAATTCATCTGGCGAGAGTCAGGTTAATGGTCTACTGCACAGGCAGTATAAAGCCTTTGTGAACATAAACCTTGAGTACTATATGATTTTGTTTTGGTTCTCTGTTTTCTAGCTCGGAAAAGCCAATGGCATGGACATTCTGGTTCTTCCAGACAGTTCCAGGTAAGAGTGTATGAAAATGAGTTCCATTATGTTTTAGGAGTCATTTAACCATTTATAAAAGGTTATCGGGACTCATTAAAACTAGTCTATATTCTCTCTCACACACACACACATACACACACACACACACACACATACACACACACCTGTCCCTCTTCCTTCTCCAGGCATGACGGGGATCCTCCTCCTCCTAGTCCTGTCCTTCATCTATGTGTTTGCATCGCGCTATTTCAGACGGGTCAGCTTCCGAGGCTTTTGGGTCACTCACTACCTCTACGTCTTCGTCTACCTGCTGGTGAGCCACAGGAAATACAGTAGAGTGCTTACTGCACCCTCTCTCAAATCCACCACTTGTGTGTGATGTAGGCACTTCGTGAGATCCCAAATGGGGCGGGCTGGAGATGCAGTCTCCAAACGCGCGTGTGTGTGTGTGTGCTTTGTCTGCCTGTCCTGCATGCATAGACGGTGATGGAGCTGGGTTAGATACTCTCTCTGAGCTGTGACAGTAGCTGGGTTAGATACTCTCTCAGAGCTGTGATGTACAGTAGCTGGGTTAGATACTCTCTCTGAGCTGTGATATAGCTGTGCTAGATACACTCTGAAATTAAACATGTCCTGCATGTCTGCCTGTCCTTCCTGTCTGCATGTCCTGCCTGTTCTTCCTGTCTGCCTCTCCTTCCTGTCTGCCTGCCTTTCCTGCCTGTTCTTCCTGTCTGCCTGTCCTGCCTGTCTTTCTGTCTGCCTGTCCTAGACGGTGATCCACGGGAGCTTCGCCCTCCTGCAGCAGCCACGTTTCTACATCTACCTGATCCCTCCTGCCCTGCTCTTCCTCTTCGACAAGCTCATCAGCCTGAACCGCAAGAAGGTGGAGATCCCCGTGGTGAAGGTCGAACTCCTGCCCTCAGGTGAGACCTCCCCTCAGCTCACCTTTAGATGAACTCAGAGAAACTGAAGAAACGTCATCTGAGTTATTCACAACAGCTCTGTAGGACCGTTTCAGCAGGAAGCGGCGAGGATGTGGGAGACGCAGGCTAAGAGATTTTTCAGATCCTCATTTACATTTCTCCTGAATAAAAAAAATACCTCCCTTGAAGGCAGCAGGGCTAGAATGCACATGCACAATGCACATTCGGGTCCAGTGCCCATTAAAGTCCAGCTTTAGGCCATTTCCTGAGCCCTCTTCCCATATTTCTCTCCCACTCGTTTCTTGTCTGATCTTCACTATCCTGTCATTTAAGGTTAATAAAAAAGCTCAAAAATTTAGCCTAAGTGAGCAAGAAGCATGATTTCAGCTTCTCAACCCATGGATGGTGAATTGAAATGAAACTGAATTGAATGTAAGATTTTAGCATGTTCACCATAGCCTAGGGACTGAACCTTTGATGTTAGCGTGTTTTATCATTTTAGCACTTGAACTCAAGATGTTAGCATGTTAACACACCTAAACCTGAAACGGTGGCATGCCGCTACGACTTCAGCATGGCCTGAAGTTGATGTTGATGTTCAGTGTATTCTGATGCTATCACCTCTGTGTGTTGGGGTCCAGGTGTGACGTACCTGGAGTTTAAGCGGCCGCAGGGCTTTGTGTACCGCTCGGGCCAGTGGGTCCGTGTGGCGTGCCTGGACCTGGGTACGGACGAGTACCACCCCTTCACACTGACCTCGGCGCCCCACGAGGAGACGCTGAGTCTGCACATCCGTGCTGTCGGGCCCTGGACCAGCCAGCTCCGTGAATCCTACTCTCCACAGAGGCGCCAGGAGGCGGGGGGGTACCCAAAGGCAAGCACACACACACATGCACACACACACATAATGTCTCAACACACACTCATTAAGTGTCTTAACTCACACACACACACACACACTCACAGAGACACAGAGTACCACACCCCTCAGAGGCGCCTGGAAGTAGACCGTTCAACATACACACACTCATGTAGGGTCTCAAAACAAACACACACACTCGTGATTGCTGATTTTCCCCTCCCTGTCTGCAGTTGTACCTGGACGGGCCCTTCGGAGAGGGCCACCAAGAGTGGACAGACTTTGAGGTGTCTGTCCTCGTGGGCGGCGGCATCGGAGTCACGCCCTTTGCTTCCATACTAAAGGACCTGATCTTCAAATCCTCAGTCAAATTCAAGGTCCAGTGCAAGAAGGTACTGAGCTTAACCTGAAAGACGTCTCATGGAACTAAACGAGCTAGAACTAAAAGAGGCTGAGGGAACTAAAATCTTTTTACTAAATACTTTTACTGAGAAACTGTGTGTTTTGGTCAAGAGCTTAGCTGCCTGCTGTGTTCATATGTGTGTTGTGTTGTGTGAGAGTTATGTTGTACTGTATTTAAGAGTTAACATAGGTTGTGTGTGAGAGTTAATGTGTGTGTTGTATGTGAATTAATGTGTGTGTTGTGTGAGAGTTAATGTGGGTGTTGTGTGAGAGTTAATGTGTGTGTTGTGTGAGAGTTAACATGTGTGTGTTTTGTGTGGAGTTAACGTGTGTGTGTGTTGTGTGTGGAGTTAATGTGTGTGTTGTGTGTGAGCTCACTGGCTGTGGTCTCTGCAGGTGTATTTCATCTGGGTGACGCGCACGCAGAAGCAGTTTGAGTGGGTGTCGGACATCATCAGGGAGGTGGAGGAGGCGGATGTGCAGGACCTCGTCTCTGTGCACATCTACATCACCCAGCTGGCCGAGAAGTTTGACCTCCGCACCACCATGCTGGTAAGCAGTTTCTAGATCACTCCTCCCACTGACCAGATCACTCCCCCCTGGAAACTCCGTCCATTTACAATAAGCCAGTCTGTTAACAGTATAAGTATAATACTTTGGATCCCGTGAAGGAAATTTGGTCTCTGCTTTTATCCCAATCCGTGAATTAGTGAAACACACTCAGCACACTTGATCACAGTGAGGGTAAGCACACACTAATCCCAACGCAGTAAGCTGCCTGCTACAGCGGCGCTCGGGGAGCAGTGAGGGGTTAGGTGCCTTGCTCAAAGGCACTTCAGTCGTTCCTACTGGTTGGGGTTCGAACTGGCAACCCACCGGTTCATCAAACAATTCAATTTTATTGAATTATTCTGACTGGTTCATCAAACTTCATCAAACATGTAGTATTATAGATTATCGAACATGATTTTCATTTCTGATTGGATAAGAGGCATTCCATGAGTGGGGATATCCTTTGGAAGGATACAACACAATGCACGACGCAAACTCTTCCCCAGTAGTAATCACTCTGCGTTTGATATACTTCAACCGTTAAATTCTAATATGACAACACTCCATTCAAAAGAAAGTAGAATTTTATAACGTCCCATTTGACCGTCATTGAAGGAGACAAAAGAGTAGTGCAAACCGAGTTAATGTTCAAACAGAGACGGCTCATCTAAAGGACACGTCCACGTTTAGTCTGACGCTCATCTAAAAGGCATGTCCACATTCAGTCTGACGCTCATCTGAAAGACATGTCCACGTTCAGTCTGACGCTCATCCAGTGACGGACTGGGATTAAAAAACGGCCCTGGCATTTTCACCAACCAGCGGCCCACACAGGGACACGCACGCATGTGCATGTACGTGCCCGCAACACACAGATATAACTTCACATGCACAGGAAATTACACGCACGTTTGTAGCCCCATTGGTGATGAACTTTAACTTTAATAAACATAAAGACTAAACCAAGAACATGGATATATAAATGCACAACTCCAAAACAATTAATGCAATAAAAAAATGAAAAAAGAATAGCCTAGAATAGATCATCAGAGCAGCCGCTCCACAAACGTGTCTTAATTAACGTCATGCAGTTAACAAGGTGCGAAGGAGCTTGCTTTTCCCCGCAACACTGTCTATCACGTCATCAGCATCCAAGTTCATTACGACCTCTTTCTCTGTCGCCATCAGCATAAAGGCCTCCAAATTATCCTGTGACAATCGTGTCCTTAGGCGATTCTTGATGAATTTAAGAGTGGAAAAACTCAGTTCGCATGCCACTTGAGTACATGACAGTGTTAGTAGGAATTTATATGCTAACCATATATTGTTGTAGGCACAGGTAAAGAGGTTTAACTGCTGGAGAAGGAAATAGCAACAAATTGCACAATTCTTGCAGGTAGCACATTTCTTGCTCACCAGGTTTATTTCTGTATCTTCCTCTTTCTCCGCAGCATCATCAATGTATAGCTCTGACTGTGTACTCGTTTAGAGGAGACTTTTTCAGGCTGTCCCAGTGCGTAGCGAGGTGTCAATTCTGACTGTAGATTTTTGACCGTAGCATCTTCACTAAATTTAAGCAGACATTCACTTATGTTTCGAAGTCATTGCTTATAACTTTTGTAAACCAATAATAAAATAAAAGATACAGGCATATTTATTGTATTTCAATTTCAAACAATGCACTTTTTAAACATTTGATTGAATAAGGCTACAAAAGAATGTAGACTGATGTAAATATTGAGGGTCACCATGACTGTAGTATAGAGACTCATATCTGGTATAAATACTGACCAGTTTCCCACTGCATATTAGTAAGAGGGAGTTAGATAAATGGCTGATTTGAAGCCATTAAACACTATTGATGCTTGATAGTAGGCCGAGAGATAATGTGGAACCGGCCTTGCGATAAAGGGGCCGCATGAACCCGACAAGCATGCCGCCCCGTGATTGGCCGGCCCAGACGGCCCACAAGAGGCCGCGGCCCTTCTGGCATCTGCCCAAATGCCACACCGTCCAGTCCGTCACTGCGCTCATCTGAAAGACATGTCCACGTTCAGTCTGACACTCAGAGATGGCTCATCTGAAGGACACGTTCAGTCTGACACTCATCTGAAGGATCTTTGGTAAAAATTAACATGCAGGAAGACAGGACAGCATCTCTCACTCAACTTGGCTGCAGAGTGATAGTTTTGGTTGATTGGCTGCTATATACTGAACATTCTGGCTGAAACTATTTTTGGAGCAGAGAATGAATGAATAAAATAGTCCACATTCAGTCTGACACTTAGGTTCATAACGGACAGGTTCAGTCTGACGTTTATGGTCGTCACAGACACGTTCAGTCTGACGCTCATGTTCGTACAGTAAAGGACACATTCAGTCTGACAATCATGTTCGTAATGGACATGCTCATGTTGGTGAAGGACACTTTCAGTCTGATGCTCATGTTGGTGAAGGATACATTCAGTCTGATGCTCATGTTTGTTTAGGACATGTTCAGGGCTGTGATTAGTAAAGAACATGTTCAGGGCTGTGATTACCTGTGGTACTTGGCATCTGGCCTCGTGTCAGTGAGAACTGTTACCAACCCCACTCTCCCACATGTCATATTGCTTAATTACTTATTTAACCCAGAGTACACAACTTTTATTGAATTATTCTGACTGATTCCTTATCGGTGAAAATAACTGGACAATATAGACTTTAACAGTTAATATTTGAATAGCTGAGTTAATTATTCATTGATTGTATTGTGTGTGTGTGTCAGTATGTGTGTGAGCGGCACTTCCAGAAGGTGTGGAATCGGAGTATGTTCACAGGGCTGCGTTCCATCACCCACTTTGGCCGCCCCCCCTTCCTGTCCTTCTTCAGCTCTCTGCAGGAGGTCCATCCTGAGGTACACACATACACACACACACACACACACCAATCAGGCACTCACACACACACACACCAACCAGACACTCCAACTCCACCCCTATACCCCCCACCCCCAAACCAGACACTCATACACAAACACACACACACACACATAACCAGCAGCTTAGTTTCTCAGCAGGCAGATAACACTCATTCAGCCAATCAGACCTGCCACAGACCTCTGGACATGAGCCAAGGGTTTCAAGCGCTGCACCTGGCCAACTTACGGCACACACACGCGCACACACGCACGCGCACTAACACACACTTCTCCAGCTCAGTCTGAGCCACTCATAGTAAAGCTGATGAAAGTGATCTGGTTCCTGATGGTTCCTGTGTGTTTGGTTCAGGTGGGGAAGATCGGCGTGTTCAGCTGTGGCCCCCCTGGTCTAACCAAGAACGTGGAGAAGGCCTGCCAGCAGATAAACAAACGGGACCAAGCCCACTTCATACACCACTACGAGAACTTTTAAAGTTTCTGTTCCAAAGTCCACTTCATACACCACTACAAGAACGTTTAAAGTTCCTGTTCTGAAGCCCACTTCATGCACCACTATGAGAACTTTTAGAGTTCCTAATCCCAAGTCCACTTCATGTACCACTACGAGAACTTTTTAAGTTCCTGTTCTCTAGCTAATTTTATGCACCACTACGAGAATTTTTTAAGTTCCAGTTCAAAATCCCACTTCATGCACCACTACAAGAACTTTTACAGTTCCTGTTCTAAATCCCATTTATTGCACCAATACTAGAACCTGTAAAGTTCCTTTTGAAAGGCCTGCTTAATGCACATGAAAACATTTGTCATGACGAGAGCTAAATGTTGTGTGTTTACATGGATACTGTGACAGTTATCATCTCTTATTTGGATGTTCTACCTGGGTTCAGTGTAGTGCCTGACTGCAAGGCAGGTTCTGGTTCTGGTTCCTGTAATGAGTTGCTCTATCCTGTGGTGCTGTTGTGTCCTGCACCTGTGGACTGATCCCCACGGATCCTGACCGGCCTGCTTCCACAGATGCGAGTCTCACTACTGGTTTGCATCCATCCTCTGTCCTGTATCTGATATGAGATGTGTTAAAATGTAAGAACTCTATCCTGTATCTGGTATGAGATGTGTTACAATGTAAGAACTCTGTCCTGTATCTGATGATGTTTAAAATGCAAGAACTCTGTCCTGTAACTGATATGAGATGTGTTGAAAATGTAAGAACTGAGTTCGATAATAAAGAATTAATTTACCACAGATGGCCTCCTCTCCTCCAGTTATTTAAACTGACAGGGGCTGAGTGAATATCGTTGACAGTGCCTTTTGCTGTCCTGGACATGAACAACTTATTTGCCATGTCAACATAACATATAAATGACTGAAAGAGTTGTTATATTTGTTTAGCCTATGTATGTTGTATTCAGAAAAATCATTACTTAGCTATTTTACATGAATTTTCAAGATGTGTTTCAGTTTTATTATTTTATTTATACAATTGTCAGCAGTCAGTAACAGCATAATGTGACTTAATGGCCTGTGTGATTGGGATGTGGATTGCTCATTTATTATGAGTAGGCCTATAGGCTATGGTTTGGCTATAGTATGGTATTCTATCCAATATAATAAATACAACACATTGGGTTTGGCAAGAAATTTGGCAATACTACTTTCACGCAAGTGATGGCACCCCTGCTTGGAGACAGAAGATTGTCCGTTTTGCTTTTAAGGATTTCATCTGCAATGGGAAAAAATGGAACGACATGTAGGTTATGCTTACTTTAGTGCTGGACTTGGACTCGACTTGATCAATAGGGACTCGACGTGGATCAATAGTGACTTGACTCGGATGAGTAGTGGACTCGACTCAGACTTGACTTGGAATTTTTTTTTAATGACTTGGACTTGACTCGGACTTGAACACTGGGGACTCGAACCTGGACTCGGACTCGAGGCATAGTGACTTGACTACAACACTGCAATATACAATGGCTACCTTCAATTACCTGTTTGCTCTCTGAACTGGCTTATATTGGTTGTGTCACATCATTTGAAACAAGTTAAATCAATTTTGTGTGGTTGTGTTTAATAAATGACTGCTCTAGTTGCTTTAAATTCTAAAGTGAATTGCCCTACTATGCACTCTGACTCATCACGGGCAACACCTGTCACACAGTTTTACAATTAGCAATCAGAGCTTTAGCATAATGCTTGTGATGTGGATGAGGTGCTGTGGCCAGAATGAAACAGTAGAGAGGATGCAGCATAGTTTTTTTTATTTTTACTGTGACTGTATTCAGTAAAATCTTCTGTTGTTTTGTATGTAGACCACATGTGCAACTTTATGTTGGTTGGGATGTACACTGTGTACATTGTTTTTGTGTGGGGGGAAATACAATATATTTGTTACAGTGTATTTGTACGGAGCCCCTAAGGGGACATGAGCAAAACAAAATCTAAAGTTCAGTTCCATGTGCGCACATGAAAGCTTCATGTGAAAAGGTTTTTCGTGCGCACACAAAACTTTCATGTGCTCACATAAAACTTTCATGTGCGCACATGAAAGTTTCATGTGAAAGTTTCAGGTGAAACTTTCATGAAAGTTTCATATGAAAGTTTCACGTGAGCACATGAAACTAAACTTTAGATTTTTTTTTGCTCATGTCCCCTTAGGGGCTCCGTACATTTGTGTGTTCCAAGTATAAAACACTTATACTGTCCGTAGTAGTGGTAGTGTTTTCCCTTCATCATAGTGTTTTACATTAAGAATGTCAGTGTTCAACTGGTTCTTATAAATGTCTACTCATATGATGGTTTGTGTGTGTCATTTGAAAACCAAATACCATTTTGAGAAGAAATAACATTGTTTTGAATGTAAAGTTTCATTGTTTAAAGGACAATTCCGGCGCAAAATGAACCTAGGGGTTATTAACACATGTGTACCGAGTTCGACCGTTCGTTGGGATTTGTTTTCATGCTAGTCGAATGTGACCAGTTTTTATTGCAAACCGCTAATGAGCGTTTAACGCTAGCCTACGCTACACATACAGTAGAAAGAAATTGCTATTTCTATACCACTAACAAGGCTCAAAATAGCACCACACTTACACAGTAGCATAATGAGGGTCTTTACATGTAAACCGAAGCATTGAGAACTTTGTAAGTGTACAGGCAGTTTATTAAAAAGAAACACATTACCGTTCACGTCTGGTTCACATACAGGCAGGCGCCTGGGGAAAACAGAACTCTGGGAGGAGTTTGGGAGGGACATAAACCATAGACTGTATATATAGAACTGGACAGTGTGGCTGCATTCTACAGTGTTCTATGGAATTGAAGCCGCCGAGGCGACGCCATCTTGGAAAATTTGGAGCCAATTTGAAGTGCGGCTGCGAAAGCAAAAGTTGAAGCATGCGCAGTGAAGAGGAGTCGCGGTCAGGCACGCCCACTCAGTTGCCACTCAGCGAAGTTAAACACGCCTTTGTCAAGTGAAACCCCCCTTCTCCTTTCCACAACACAGGTCGACTCGGCGCCGAAGGCTAGCTGGCTGGATGAATTTTACGGCTGTGACTGAGTTAGCTAAACAGTACAAACAATGTGTTAATGTAACTACTAGCCATTTTTTCTAACGTTAACGACACCTCTGTTAGAGCTACTTCTGTGATGGTAGGTCGGTAGCATAGACTGTAAAAAATAGATCGGTAGGTCAGTAGTTGTAGACCGCATAAGTGAATGATCGATAAATGAAACGCCTCCATTAAACACTAGCTGCTACGCCAAGAACCAGTCACTTCGGTGAACATTTGAGAAAGACCTTAGTTTGTCATCTAACGTCCATGATCAGTCATACTGATAACGTTATTTTTCAAGCTGACGCAAGTTAATAACATTCACACCGCATATTTAAATGTGTAGTTAACATTATAGGTAGGCTGTGAAGTTTATTGCACACATATATTTAATTAATTGGTATTACTAGTGGTGTTGAGTGCCTGATTAGATGCTTTGTAATGTTGTAAAATTGTCTGACTAACTTTATTGTAACTTTCCTTTTTGCAGGTAAGATATGGGTGATGACTGAATGTACTGGAGGTGGCGGCAAGGTGGTCTCCATTAGTCTGCAAGCAAGGGAATGCCTACGTGAAGATGTTTGGCTGGGGTGGTCTGAGGTGGCATGTCCTCCCCCTTTCTCCAAGTACCCTGACATCCATCTCCCTGACATCATCACCCACCGTCACTGGATCAACCTGAAGCCCCTTATACATGGGACATGGCACAGCACCACTACGTTCTGAAAACACATGACTTTCAATAACTTGCATGGCACCAAGAAAGGTCTGCCTCTGCTCTGAACCTTCTGTTAATGTGACATCATTTATACTTGAGGCTGTACACATCCCTTTGTTTCTATTTTCTTTATTGATGTCACCCAAACTTCAACTTTCTGTATGCCCCTGAACTCACACAAATTGTAAATTGCAATGCGCCATTTAACTAGTGGTGTAGTCGAGTTAGTTAGTTGTAGTGGTGGGTATACTGTGAGCAACCCCAAATGTTATTAAATACATATCCTTGCCTATTTTAAATGGGTTTACTGTGTAGTCCTGTGTATCACGTAGACTATACCACGGTCATTTAACTGCCTTGGTATGCAAGTCAGAGGCCATTGCTTAATATTTAACTGTAGCCTACACAAAGATGTAGATGTTACAAGAATGTTAATATCAGAATAATTATTGGTTGATACTAAATCAATATTGAATGTTTTTTATTTCTTTTGTGTGATCTATCATTCAGAATGCTGCAACATGCCACAATCAACCAAAGAGGACACATCGTAACTCCTCTCCTAGTTACTCTCCATTGGCTCCCTACAGTAGACAGAATTAAATTTAAATCTCTCACTTTGGCCTATAGGACATTGACTGGATCTGCTCCTTGTTATTTTAATTCAATGATCAAGATATACATCCCCAACCGCCCACTGTGGTCTTCTGATGAACTTCTTGTGTCGACCAGTCTTAAACGCTAGGTCAAATTCAAGACACTTTTCCTCAGTGGTACCATGTTGGTGGAATGAGTTGCCTCGTTCTTGTGATAGTTTTTGGTCTTTTAAGCACTTCTTATACATTATGGTTTGTATGCAGTAGTACTGTTTTATTTTCATTATAGGCTGTTGATTAATTTGACAGTGTAGTCTTACCATGTTATTGTTATTATATTATTGATTGAATGGGCATTATTATTTATTATTGCTTTCCCCCCTCATTGTTTATTTCATTAGGCTATTGATTGATCCCTGTTTTAAGTATTATATTGTTTTGTATTTGTTAAGGGTAACCATAACCATCATAATGTGGTATTTTCTTATGCACTTGAAACAAAGAATAAAAATGTTTCTTTAAACGTAGTACCACTTTAAACACATCACACACTGAACAGCAAAGTAGCTTCCTGATTATGTGTAAAATGTTTAGAGTATCCTGTCCTGATGTAGTAGGTCCATGTTCTCATATTTTTTACAGCTGACATGAAGGCTGCAGTATTACATTTTTGATTTATAATGGAGCACCCTCTCTGGCTTAAAGACTAGCAAGCCTGTGGTAGAGGCATAACGATTACAGACATATTGAGAGGGCCTATCAATGAGTTGTCACAGTTTTCAATTTAGACGTATTATTTTGAAATGATGTACGTCTACGGGAGGATTTCTAATGCAAAATGCTTCTCCAGCAGTGCAATCGCAGGTAACAACGATACCTTAACGCATTTTCAGATACCGCTGTTCTGAGCATACTAAGCAAATTGGCCATTTGTAACTTTGAATCCCTCCTCACGTTAAGCTATGGTCCAATAATGTGTTCACTAAAACACAAGTAACGTTATTTGTCGGGCTGATTCATAAATGGGCATACCGAGGTTGTCGACCTAGCAGGCTAGGTGGCGTTTTTTGCCATTCGCAAAACTAAGCAAGAGTTAACGTTAATGAAACTTTACATCGCCTTCTCCAGTGACAAAGTATATTCAAATGAAGTTGCAACGATGATGGCGGCAATCACTGGTTACGTTAAACCATTTGAAACAAGTAGGACTGTAAATGATGGTGACTATGGCTAACATCACTTCGGATCAATATAGCAGAGCCCTTTTACTTTACCTATCAACTGGCTAATGCTAGCATGATGTAGCATGCTATGAGCTAATATACTTAGCATCTACGAAAGAACAGAACATCTTTTTTCACAAAGAATCTGTCACAACTAACAACGATGTCTCTTACCAGCAACTACACAATGTATGACTATCAATATGTATTTAGTCAGACTGTGATAAGATATAGCCTAATGATAATAACAGCAACACTTATTTAGGTTAGATTATGTGTCGAAATCATAGGGTCGAAATCAGGTGTTAAAATAAGTGAGCGATGACGCGGTAGTGTCTGCAGCCAGCTGTCAATCATAGGTGTAAACACGCCCTTTTAGATTTGTTAATATAACATTAAAAAAAATAATTTCAGCGAGAAAAGAAAAATTGTGTGTATTGAAGCATCTTGAAAACTATTTTTTCGAATAAAAAGTTGTTGATACAAAAATAGTTTTAGATGAGAAAAGTGACACGGAAAGTTGGCTACTTGGCCATTGAAATACATGGGGATGGGCGGAGTTACACATTGTACTGCAGCCAGCCACCAGGGGGCTCTGGACTAGCGCTCGCATCACTCTTAACAGACGGCACACTGTCCAGTTCTATATATACAGTCTATGACATAAACAGAGCAGGGCCCGTCTTGGTAGCTTCTGACTCCCGTGACGTGAACACTGGCTACCTGCAACTGCATAATGTTATCACTTCACTGACACTATGGAGACATATTTCACGTCAACAATAGAGATGAAAACTAGCTTTCTGTTAACGGAGATGTAGATCATCTGCATAAATAATTTCTTTGTGCAACAGGCCACATTCTACGTTCATTTCAGCGAGATGAGTGAAATAAATGTTTTTATAAGCTGCCATCGCCATATGCTAGCCTACAATTTGCTACGATATTCACCTGTTAGAAATACATGGATTTCTATGGAACGTCACGAAAACATGCGTGCGCAACCAAGAGGCAGAAAGCACCATAGAACAGCATAGAGCAATGCAAAAGAGCAAAAGAAAAAAATGAGTTTTTGTGCTGAAAACTGCACCAATTCGTAATCACGATGGCTAGAGAATGTTAAATATGTTCAATATCCCTAACGGAATGCATGTCTTCGCCAAAAATGACAAAATACGATGTTATATTAATAATCCAAATGAACGTCAAACTTTGAAATATTGTCTGAAATGAGATGTTATTATCATTGAGACAACAGGGGTATACAAAAAAATCCGATTGTAGCTTACAGCAGCCGACTATTTAGGTTAAGTTTATAACGTTGTGGACGGCCACCAAGCGTATTCTGCCTCACGGCTGCGCTCGCATCTAGTTTTGTTGGTAAACGGGAAACCTGTGTATAGAACAAGTTGCTATTTCCTTTTTTTTCGTGCAGTGGATTACGCTATCAAATCGCTCGTTCGAACAGTAATTCGTGGTTTTAAATATAGCCTAGTTGTTTCTGGCCTATACTCACGAGAGGTTCAGTTTGTCAGTTTCACTTGCGCAGACACGTAGGCTAGGCCTACATTGACACTCATGGACACTCTACTAGGCAATTTATTGTTATGCTTATATTTTATGACACCAAAATTAAGAAGTATGCTATATCTTGATCGGGAAAACTTTCAGTTTATTTTTCTTTCATCCTATAATAGCCTGCTGCAAATTAGCAGACAGAAGCACGGCAGGGCACGCCCCAAATGAAAATGAATGAATGGAACCTCGCTTCTCGCGCCAGTCAGGAAAAACACTTCACCAAGTCACGATGATCAGCTATCCAGCAGCTGTGTGTGATGTTTAGCCTAGGCTAAGTGTAATCTTAGGTAATGTCATGTCATGTATGAGAACTAATATTGCCTGGCAATACTACATTGAAATAGCGGCGGCCATGTCTCCAGGCATTTTGGTGTTAAAGTTAACGTTAGTTTGCTTTGCATGTGAACATGATGTGACTTGCGATGTAAGCAGTAGCCTAACATTCCCTTGAACTAAAATTAGTATTACAAATAATTTAGATATTAAAACCATGTAAGGGATAATGTATAGAACGCCGGTCATTACTGGGAAAATAATTCCCGACAGGGCGAACCGGACCCCGACGCGCAGCGGAGGGGTTTTGTTCCGCCCTGAAGGGACTTATTTTCACAGTAATGACCGGCGTTCTACACATTATCCCGCTTATTATACGGCTAGCCAAAACGAAATAATAAACTCCCCACTATATGACTTTAGCCTACATAACCTAGCCTAGCCTATTTGTTACCGTTCATCGTGGCATTTGCTGAGAAACAAATAGTTCGCAACACACGCTGCTGAACTTGAATCAAACATTCCTTAGAACACAGCTGATCAACCGTCTGCATTCACGTTTGAATGAAGTTCCAGTGGCCGGTTGCACAAAGCACCTTAAGTTAAGTTTTTCCCTTAAAATCTGATTTAAGGGTCCCTTGAAATAAAAACGGTTGCACAAACACCCTTAAGTTTCCTCCTTAAGGGTTCCTTAACATTTTCCCTTAGTATTTAAGGGTTTTTCCTTATCTTGTAAGAAATCCCTTAAACTGTTGCACAAAAGACCTTAGTAGTCTAACTAAGGGGAAAATCCTATGATACGGGACATCCAGCATCTGACTCTACCTTAACCATATTATTAACTGAATTGATGCTGATAAATGAAGTTTATTAACTACTTTTGACCATTCAAAACAATATAAAAATATGCTTCCTCTGTCAAATAGATAGGCCTATCAGTTTTGTTTGGTTTACGTAGGCTAACGTTAACAATTCATGTGGATGTCTTGTTTGCCTATATGAGCTTCGGTTCGGTTCGCTAGGCAAAACGTTGGTGCACTGATGACAGTCAGGATCATTTCTAACTCGCCAACTAGGCTAGTATTGTTCAGTTCATGTATATAACATGTTTTACTTGCTACCTGGATAATTTTCGCTAATATTATTAAGGTAAGATGAATGATAAGATATAAGCACTGTGTTTGGTGGGTTAACTAACGGCATCGCGGCAAAGGCAGTTAGCTAGGCTACAGCTGTTGAACAATCTCCGTGGAAACTATAGAATTTTCATGCCGGAAAATCCCTTTCAGTGCAGTAAATCCCTTGACGTTTCTCCTTAACTAAGGAAACATTTTAAGGTAGGCTATTCTGTGCAACACCCTTAAGTAAATCCCTTACCTGAGGAGAAATTAAGTCTTGGGTCATACTTAAGGGAAAAAACTTAAGGTGCTTTGTGCAACCGGCCACAGTCCTTGCGTAGTGATATGAAAGACATTAATCAGAAGCACAAAACCCGTTGCCATTGACAGCGGTGATTAAATGCTTTGCCGGTGATTTATGTAGATTTAACATAGGCCCGAACGTTGGGAAGGCCCATTCATGTGAATGGAACGTTCTGCAGCACTCTGAAGAGCCGTGTAATAAAGCAAAGGCTTATCCCTTAAGAACGTAGGTTTTATTTAAACCAACGTAGCCTACTCCACTGGGTGAGTTTTTTGGGCTGCGTCACTCTACACTGACATTCTATAGTCATTATTAGGTGGCCTACAATCTATGCAGTGTTAGCATGGCCTGATCTGTTTTATTTCACATATTGCAAAGTAACACACACACACACACATGCTTTCATCATGTGATCACATGTGTTGCATGCATGTACCTGATTAGCAAATGAAGTCGCGCTGACATCGTGTTACAATATGGCAATATGGCAAGCCGTTCAAGACAAAATGTCTGTCAAAATAACGCCTCAAGGTGTAGATTTTTTACTTCTTCAGGAGTAAAAAATAGACGTCTGAGCGTCAGACGTCAAATTTTTACGTGTGCCACGCGCAAAAACTTTGCGTCTGACGTCAGAGGTAAAAAACAAAAACGTCTGGGTGATTTGCTGCAATGCCAGAGCCTTTGTGCCAGAGTACCCAGATAGCAAAATTTGACCGGCCCACCTCTGGCCCACTACCTTGCCTCAGGGTTTTGTGAGTGTTGGCCCAGTTCTGGCTGGGCCTCCGGCCCAACAATGGCACAGTTACTGATAACTTACACAAAGAATTTCCTCTGGCCCAGATATGGCCCACACACTGCAAAATGACTCTCATTGTTTCTGTTGGCCCAGGTCTGGCCCACACACTGTAAAATGACTCTTATTGGAACTATTGGCCCAGGTGTGGCCCACACACTGTGAAATGACTCTTATTGTTTCTGTTGGCCCAGGTGTGGCCCACACACTGTGAAATGACTGTCATGCATTCTGTTGGCCCAGGTCTGGCCCACACACTATATAACTGAGTGTTGGCTGAGTGTCGGCTGGGCCTCTGGGCCTGTACTGGCCCACACACTATAAAACTGATCTGACTGAGTGTGGGCCTCTGGGCCACATGCGGCCCATTAACTACCAAAAGTACTTGAAAATAAACACAAATCCAGAACTAGTAATTAAAAGCATAAGCTACTTTTATTAACAAGTTTAACAAACACAACCTTGCAAATAAAACAAACATTTAAAAATTATACAAGCTTTTACATATATACACTTTAGAAATTAAACAGGTTAAAATATACAAGCTACTTTTATCTACAACAATCGACATCTTTCATATACAAAAACACAAACAATTAAACATTTGAAAACTGTATAATGATTCAAAGAAATAAATTATTCTAAATTAACATTAAACATTTACAGAAATATTCTATCTCTCTCCCTCACTCACTCACTCACTCACTCTAAAAGAGTAATTCCATTGTCAGTAGTTGTGGGTTGTGAGATAAGTGTTGTGCTAGTGCTTTAAATTCTGTATTTTTGTACCATGTACCATGACCTACCCAGCTACATACATGCACACACACTCGCTCTCAAAGCAACCTTTGCCACCTGCCTTCTCTTTCTGTTGCCGCTTCATTGTTGCCTCCACCAGTTTCAGCAGCACTACCAGCCGGGGGTGTCTCCAAACTGCATTTAGGTATAAAAAAATATTATAAGATCATTATGAGGTCTAAAGCAAGATTTCAACATGTCATCTGTCAGAGAAGTTCTGTTTGTCCACTCAAATATACTTACAGATATCCACCTCAGCTCTCTTTGGGGGTTGATCAAAGAGTTCTTTCCATCCATCCTTCAATTTGAGATGCATGGACAGCATGTCATTTCAAAAGAAATGAAAACAAATCATTTAACTATTATCCTTTACTGTCTGACAAAATATTACTAAAGCCCAGTCTTGCCACTCTGCAGCTGTCTTGGTAACACCTCCCTGGTAGTTATTTTGGGCAAACAAGACATTGTGTGATTGTTAAATGCTAATATATTACCAATGACAATCACCAAGAGCAAGACATATTTGTCAACACATACAGACCTGAAGCACAAAGGCTTGTGGACTTCCTTCACAAGAGCCTTGTGGGTGCTCCAGTTGGTTGGCCATGTTTTCAACAGCGCATGTTTCCTGCCCACTCCTGTTCTTTGCTGACATAATGGATGAGGCAAACCAAAAGCATCTAAAAACGACACATCACAAAACACAGGCCTAGATGAAAGCTGATTCCTATGATTTGGCTCATCTAAACAAAAACGTATTACTTAATCTATTAAATCAATGTACAACTTACCAAGAGCTCTTCAGGTCTCCTGTTTTTCCAACACAAGAAATGGTTCACACATGTATACACGGGTAGCCTTCTTCATCCAAAGGAGTGCAGGTCTCTGGTCAGTGTGGCCTGGATTCTGAGGTGTACATTAAAAAAAAAGTCATAACGTTAATTAATGGAAGTATATGTGTTCAAAATGATTACATAATCATAAACAACCCCTCAGTACAAAATACAGAATGACCTTAAAATACAGATTTTGATGAGCTTTACATGACCAGGACAGGACCCACCCTGCTACCATCTCTCTCTCTCTCACACACACACTCTCTTAAGGCATTCAGTCTCAGTCCTGCCTGTCTAGTGCCTGAAGTTGGATAGATAACGATGAAATGTCCATTACCATTACCAATCGCTATATTCTAAGTCATGCAATACTGGTTAACTGTTAAGCTATTTCTAAAATGATTAGATCCCACTTTTCTTTGAAAACCACATAATTATGCAAGTATAGCTAACGTTACAGCACTGAACGTTTTTGACTAACCACCAACACTGACGTTAACGGTAATTAGGCCAACAAAAGTAGGCTAAGAAATAACGTTATGTTACCGCTTAGCTTAAACAGATCCAAGGGGGTTAGATTGAAACACCCATTCTTGTTATACTTGTTAAACTTTGTCTGCAATAATAATCCTAATGACATTCATAATGATTTACATGCAATAACAGGTAAAGGTAAAGTTGCATGTTACTTACCACAGGCAGTGTCCAAAGCAGAGACAGTTTCATGCCGTCCTGGTTTCAAACTGAACAGTTGCTCTGCTCGTGGCTCTTCCACATGTGATGGGCCAACAGTCACTTTACAGAATTGGGCCATGTACGTTTAGCGTCGGCTGTCGCTAAATGTTTAATTTTTACCGCCAACAGCCGCGATACTGATCATTGTTCGTTCTGAAGTATCGAGATACACACTGTATGAAATCCGTCTGCCGAGATTGATTCGAAAACTGGCAGTAGCCCATCAAACCCCAATCGGGCCAAATAAGACACTCAGTAATCAGCCCAACTACTACGTGTCAGTGTCGGCCCATTCAAGGGGACAGTGCCTCAGCCGACCTGAAACTCCGCCGACAGTGGCAGCACTCAGCCAGGATCGAGCCGACTGTGTTTACTGTGCTTCAGCCGACTCGGACCTCAGCCGACACTGCCAGCACTCAGCCAGAATCGGGCCGACTATGCTTGCTATCTGGGTAGACACAGCATTGGCTGCTGGAAACAGGAAATGCAGCCGCTATAGTTGCAGCCATGGAGGTATTATATATAACTGGAGAGAGTGACTAAGTCCCGCCCTCCATACAAATGAATGGTGGAGGCTAGGCTAGTAAATCCGGCCAATTCATAGTCAACGCCACCTTGAACACTGGGGTTCGGATCCAGCGCCAGTCGGCTCTGACCATGCGCCAAGTTACAAAGCTGGAAATGACGCATGGACCAACGTCGATTTTTATTGGATATTCTGTCAAAAGAGAGTCGTCCTCCAGTAAGAGGGTGGCGATAATGCACATAAAGTCCTTGCCTCATAACAAGAAGAAGAAAAAGTTGCTCGGGAGTCCGAGTGAAGTCGCCCTGAAGCGCAACTTAATTTCATTGGATAACAGCGGCTCTAACTAAGAGCGGTCTGCCTGCTGTCCTGCTGCAAATATGCATTCGAACATGACGTGAAATATCCGTAGACGAACTATAAATAAACTATTCGGTTTTTAGTGCCAAGTGTATGTCTATGATCACAGTCTATGATTGGTTTGTTTTTTATTTTATTGTTTGCCATCTCAGCGGGTGCTCTAAACGTATTCTAGCGCTGGCCCATGACCAAATCAAGCCAATAATAGCCAGTAGCCACAATAATGACTGGAGCCAGAGCCCTCAATAGCCACAGGCCTGAGCGGACAATTACGTCCCCAACTCATCTAAAATGTGGTGTCTTTACTTAGAGTTGTACACCGCAGATGGTGAACTAACCGTTAAAGAGAATGTTGTCTGCAGACTCAGCAAAAAAAACAGTTTACTTGCGCATCCACGACATCCAATCTTCGCGCTCACCTGTGGAGTTACCATCCAAATGAGGCAGCGGTGTCAGAGGCACAGTAGACGGCCAGAGCATCGCCAGGCGTCCAACATCATTATGATGGCATACTTTCCGTAAATCCTAAATTATGTCCGGTCTGCTGCTATTTACTTAGGCTGCGCAAAGCACAGGTATTTATTTGAGGTAGGCTTATTCGAGGCAGACCTTTTCTAACGTTATTGTGAGACATGCGTTTTTTTGTTTTGGGAGCATACCAGGCTATCAAACGCAGGAGACGATTTTCGGTTTTGGTAAGAGATTTAATTTACTTTTTTGACTTTTATTATATAGTTAAATGTTGGAGCACCACTCCCCTCCCTGCAGGACATTTACACCACCCGCCTCACCCGCAAAGCACTAATGATTGTCAAGGATACAACCCACCCTGCACACTAACTGTTCAGCCTCCTGCCCTCTGGAAGCGGTACAGGAGCCTCATCCCCGCACCACCAGACTGGCAAGTAGCTTCATCCACCAAGCAATCAGGATGCTGAACACCCACTCTCCCATCACTGACAGCCCCCCCCACCCACCAGCCAGCCAGGAACCTAGGAAACTGGGATCCTGTCTACCCTACCAACACCAGCCCTGTGGAACTGCTTTTTTTGACTTCATGACCTAACGTGTTTGCTGCTTACATCAAGCCTGATATACTTGAAATTACTGCATACTGCATATCAATGTAAATATACAGGTCACACAAGCACAAGTTTAAACTTCATGTAACTGTTAAGACTATATAAATATACAACTACCTCTATTTTTTTTTATATATATGTCCTATATTTCTATTTTGATACATACATGTTCTATATTTCAGTCTTGCACTTTAATTTAATGTTTATTGTCTATATTTATGTCTATAGTATGTCTATGTCTGTATTTAAAGTATGTCTATGTCTGCATGGGAAAGTAAGAAACGAAATTTCAATTCTTTGTATGATCAGTGCATGTAAAGAAATTGACAATAAAAGCCGACTTGACTTGAGACTGATGGGCATTTAGATCTAGAGGGTATTTGATGATCACTGTAAAGTTTCGTGTAGTTGAAAAAGTGTTCGAATTTCCAGCTGTTTATTGCGAGACAAGGCCTTTCCTTCATTCATTGAACATGCGCTGTGCTCTAATGGAAACCTTATTGCATAGCGAAGTAGCCTAAATTGAGTTTTTTTTAATTATGCATGGTTCACTTTTTATTAAATTGTAGGCTGGAATGCCTCAGCGGCAATAGTTGTGTTTAAATGTAGTAGCCTAATGCTTCAGCTCTGGCAAGCTCCAAAGGGGAAAGGCTATAGGTTGAGAGCAAGCGTGTTGGAGACCCATGGTGTAATGAGACAAGGTCTTTATGCCGCTGTTGTGTAATTTATTGTCTGTAATCATGTTTAGGCTATGTTTGTTCGGGACAAACAACAACGAAACCAATACAGAGATCAATAAAATTTTCTTTATTTGTCATATGATGGATAAACAACCACAATATGCACGTCTTCTCATAGGCTCCTCAAGAAATACGCACTGAATAACTTTTGGCTGTAGCCCCCGGATAGGTACCCGCCCACCAACATGTACGCGCATGAGAGCTCGTGCCCAACACGGATTTTCGTGCATGGAGCCAGAGAATGTGAGGCGAGTCCAGAATGAATGGAGGTCTATGGAACTGTACCCCTCAAAATCCACTTTTCTCGGGATATAATTTTTTTTCAAGTAATTTGAATATTGTATTCGAAGGGGAGACAAAGACAATACACTTTCGGTTGAGTATTATATTTTAAAAGTCACTTAATTGTTCTAAAAGCTTTTCAAGCGTGTCAATGGCGTCATTCATTAGCATGGTCATAGCATATATCACTTAGCATCAATGCTAGTGTGTTATGGGCAACAACGACCCAACCTGTAAGAAAACGAAAGGACATGACTCCCGGATTATTTCACTTTTTGATTGATAATCCATATCTATTTTGCGAAAAATAAAATAAAATCTGAGGGTTTCAGTTGTTAAATAGGTGAAAACAATAAATGTAGCCATGTAGCTCCATAGGACCCCATGTATTTTGAACTCCGGAGGCTCTCGCGTCGCGGCTCGCAGCGGAGTCAGCGCCCAGGCCAGCGCCGTCTTCTCCGCGACCGCTTCATCAGGCCCCTCTTCCGGCAAGATCTCCTCCCATGGCAGCAGGCAGGTCCAGGCGACAGCTCCTCTCCTCCAGCAGCAGTAACGATAGAAGGCCTTAAGCTCTTTAGCAGTCCTTACAAGGACTCTCTCTGGATCCTCTTGCGTGGGCCTCCACCCAGTGGTATGGTCTTCCATTCCCAGCTTCTCTCGCTGGGCGGAGGCCATGTTCGAAAGTCGCTTCTGACACCAATGTAACGATTTCATAGCGACACACACAGTTGTCCAATCAAAAGGTTTATTCGCTGAGAAGGAGAGCAGGGACACAGACACAGATCACAATACACACGGGGCAGGTCAAGTACACACACACAAGGATACAAGGAAGTTTATTGTCACATGCATATAGTTACTGGAAGTAAGAAATGCAGTGAAATTATGTCTGGTGTTCAGCCTATTTGTGGGGGGGGGGGGGTAAAAGTGCAGTAGAAGAGGGGTTTAGTAGATTAAGTGGCAAGGGCTGCATAAGAAAGGTGGGGAGGATTGAATTGGGGGCACCAACAAGGAGCACCCAAAGCAACAGGGCAAGGGAAAACTCCCTTACCAAGGAAGAAACCTTGGGCAGATCCCGGCTCAAGGGGCTAACCCAACTGCCAGGGGTCTTGGTGTGTGTGTTGGGGGGGATGACAGGAGATGGGATAGTGTGCTGTGTATGTGGGAGAGGGCAGTGTGCAATATGTGTGTTGGAGAAGCTTCCCCTCATGAGACAATGTGCTGTGTATTGGGGGCAGACAGTGTGCTGCTAAGTATGTTGGGGATGTGTGTTGGAGAAGCTTCCTGATGAAATAATGTGCTGTGTATGTAGGGGAGAGGGGGGGCAGTGTACTGCAAGTATGGTGAAGGGACTTACTATTGCAAGCAGAGTACTGTATGTATGATGTATGTGAGTGATGAACATGTGTGTGTGGCGGGGAGGGGAGTGTAGCAGTGACTGTGTGTGTGTTTTGTGTAGTGTGCGTGTGGGGTAGGTGGGGGCAGTGTGCTGTAAGTATGTAGAGGATGTGTGTTGGAGAAGATCCTGAAGACAAATGTGTTGTGTATGTAGGGAGGGGGGGCAGTGTGCAGCAAGTAGAGGAGGCTTTACTGTAGCAAGCAGTGTGCTGTATGTATGTGAGGTGATGACAGTGATGATGTAAGTGTGTGTTTTTGTGTGTGTGTTGGGGGATGACAGGGAGATGGGATAGTGTGCTGTGTATGTGGGGAGAGGGCAGTGTGCAATATGTGTGTTGGAGAAGCTTCCTCATGAGACAATGTGCTGTGCATGTGGGCGTGTGCTGTAACGTATGACGGGATGTGTTGAGAAGCCCTTCCGATGAAAAAATGTGCTGTGTATGTAGGGGAGGGGGGGGGGCAGTGTACCGCAAGTATGGTGAAGGGACTTACCATCGCAAGCAGAGTACTGTATGTATGATGTATGTGATGACGAAGATGGTGTATTTGAGGAGGGGAGTGTAGCAGTGACTGTGTGTGTTTGTGTAGTGTGCCGTGTGGGTAGGTGGGGGCAGTGTGCTGTAAGTATGTAGAGGATGTGTGTTGAGAAGATCCCGAAAGACAATGTGTTGTGTATGTAGGGGGGGGCAGTGTGCAGCAGTAGAGGAGGCTTACTGTAGCAAGCAGTGTGCTGTATGTATGTGATGTGATGACAGTGATGATGTAAGTGTGTGTTTTTTGTGTGTGTGTTGGGGATGGGGCTGGGGGGGGGCAGAAAGGCTAGGCAATCAAGGACATGGGTAGATGGAGGAGAAATCAAAAATAATAAATAAAAAGTTCTATGGAGATGTGCAAAAGTTGGAGAAAGTCAGATATGTGTGTGTGTGTGTGTGTGTCTTTTGACGTGTGATGAAATAAGAAAATAAATAAAAGGTCTATAGCATAGGGTGAGGGATGTAAAAGTGCTAAAAGTCTTGTAGGTGTGTGTGTATGTGTGGGGGGGGGGGCATGAGTGCTGAGGAGTGAATGTGTGCAAAGTCAGTATAGTGTGAGTTCAGAGTTCGGATGGCCTGGGGATAAAAACTTCTCCTGAGTCTCTCAGTTCTGGCTTTGTGACTACATAGGCGTCTTCTTGATTTCAGCGGTAGGAATAATCCATTGTTAGGATGAGAAGAGTCCTTCAGAATCTTTTGGGCTCTTAGGAGTACTCTTCTGGAATAGATATCTTGTAGAGCAGGGAGTTGAGTTCTTATAGTACGTTCAGCTGAGCGCACTACTCTCTGCAGAGTACTACAATCTCTAACTGTGGAGTTCCCATACCAGGTGATGATGCTACCAGTTAGAACACTCTCAACCGTTGAGGTGTAGAAGGCCTTCATGATGGAATACACACACGCTACACATACAGGGGAGGACGCAGCCCCCCACACAAAAAGGATCACACACGAGGGAGATGTTACAATAAAGACGCTAACATTACACTCAAAACTAAGGAGAAATACAGACATAAACCCCAAATGTTCACCCCCGTATCCCAGCATGCCCTGCGTGGGAGAACGCTACGCAATGTCTTGTGCGCCGACGTTACAGTATATAGTATAAGTATATACTCTACGACCATGGCAGCCTTGAGTCACCATGGTCGTGGACACCTCAACGAGCACAGACAAGGAGGCATCAGGCGGGGGCGGGGGGTGATGGGGGCTTAAGTTCGTTGGATGTCACCGGGATGCAGAGCTAGAGTTTAGTAGGGTGACAGTCGCAGGAAAGAAGCTTCCTCTGAACCTGCTGGTTCAGGTGCGGAGAGACCTGTAAAGCCTCCCTGAGGAGAGTGGGGTAAGCAGTCTGTGGTTGGGGTGAGAACAGTCTTTGATGATGCTGGGCGCGACTTCACATAAGCATCGCTTGCCCTGGATGGCCTCGATGGAGGGGAGTGAGGAACCGGTGATGCGTTGGGCAGTTTTCACACCCTCTGCAGTGCTTTCAGGTCATGGGCAGAGCAGTTGCCTTACCAAAAAGGTGATGAAGGTGGAGCTCATAAATCAAATATTCAGTCACAGTCTAGCAGATGCCCTGCAGTAATGCAATGTAGAGCTACACCTTCCTCAGTTCCAGGGGTGTGAGGAGACCATTCAGGTCATTCGTGGTAGTCCTTGAGCAAGGCAGTTGTTCTGGGGAGATATAAAATAAATAAATGAATAAAAAGGGATTTGAGATGCATCTTATTTGTGTTAGAGTGAATTACATGTGAATAATACAGTGTTGTTTACAGTTGATACAGAGGTTGATATTACAGGGATGCAAACAGCGCGCTTTTCGGTGCCTCCTTCACGTTCCTTTGGGCGAGTTCTATGAATCGTGCAGATCCGAAGAGTTTTTTCGGGCGGGGGATGCAGGGATGCTTTTTGGCGACTCGTTTTTTTCACGTCATCTTGGCCCTACCGCAGGATACCAGAGGAACCAGAGCAGCGTGTTTATCATATGGGCCTGCTGGTCAAATGCCCGGTGCTTCTGTCACTCTGATAATATTTGTTAATGTAGCAAAGGAGCGGTAGATGTAGGCTAGCCTATCACTCTGATAGCAGCTAAGAAAATATAGGCTACACTCACTCCGTTAGGAGGCAACTCTCTCAGTTCGCACTAGGCTACTTCAGCTAACAACTGTGACTAGTGTAAGCTTTCGTTCAGCTGACAGTCTCGCTGCCATTTGACTGTGATCATCCAGAACCGTGCAATAATGAAATTATTCCACCTAGCCCATCAGTAACAAAGTTCGAACGAAAGTTAGTCACTGACATAGTAATCGACAACCGTCCTAAACCTACTGTAGTATCTAATGTTACGTGGGAATTGCAAGAAAACGAGTGAAAACAATTCACTTTTAACCAGGCAAGTGCGTGTGTCATTTATTGTCGATCAACAAAAACAGCATGGAGTTAAAACGTAATTTAAAGTCCCAGATATTTAAAGGGACAGCGATCACTCAAGACATAGGCCTACACCACAACTGAGTGAAATGCTTTGAATAGCCTACAAAACACTGCATTTAGATAACAACTGCGTGAAGAACCAGTAATCTACTTAATGGTGAATTAAGTTTATGGCATTCACATTTAAAGCATTCAATAGCCTATGAAAACTTGATCAGTCAGTTAAATTGTTCTCATAAAAGGAACAGCAGGCCTACAAAATATTCCAAATAGGCTAGTTTTATTGCAGTGACAGAAAACGTATACTGCAACATACGAGTTTAAACCATGTTAAATTTGAAAGCATCTAGCTAGTGACAGTGGTTTTAGGGAGAGTGTGTGTGGGGGAAAGAGAACAAACTCTGTAACCTACCTGATTCCACAGTCATTGTTCATTATTTGGCCTATAATTTAGCCTATAATATTGGCAATTGAATCCATGAAAATTAACCAAAATCTATCATTTCCTATCGACAACAGACCCCAGCAACGCATTGAATCGTATTGCTACACATTTTGAAGTATTGAAAAGAATCAAATTGTTGGCTTAAAGAATCGATATTGTACCGAATTGTGTAAACCTGATTTACACTCCTAAATGTCATCCTTATAATTACTGTTGTTTTGGGAAGTATTTATTATGCAAGCATCGTGCAACCATACTGAGTAATTAACTTATTAGGGCTAAGGACAACTGAAACTCAACTCGACACTACAAAAAAACATTGTTGTTGACAATGACAATACTTAATGATCACAATTAGAAATTGTTAGTGTACCTAATATTGATTTATACCTTATAGCAAGTAGTAGGCTAAGTGGCTTTTGCATACCCCAAAAAAAAAAAAAAAAAAAGGGCTGCTGCTTGATGTCGTGTTGCTAGTAAAAAATATTGTGGAGGTAGTAAAAAAGGTAGTAAAAAGTAGTAAATTCAACTCTATGATTCCTGCATATACCCTGGGTACGCTACGTCAGAGACGGTTGATAAAGCGAGGCGATTCATAAGAGGGTAAATTCTGGCACGTTGTGACGTGGGGTTCGAAGCTGTCACGCCCATTTAGGAGCGGGAGGTCCAGTGTCTATGTATTCCTATGGGAGAAATGAACATTTTCACGGAATATGACCAATCCCTTAGCCCTACATTCAGCGATGTAAGTTTTGAACCCATTTTCTAGAAGCCACATGTCTCCCTAACATTCCGACATTGAAATTGTATTTTCCAACGAAACAAATAAAGACAAAAATAGCTTTGTTCGTGCTCTGTCACTGTCTCCTCAAAGCTCTGGTGCACAGCCACCTGTTCTCAGAGGCTCTAAACTCAGAGATGGTTGATAAACTAACCTAACATATTTTTTGCTAGAACTAGTAGACTACCACAAAGTTGCTGAACATATGTTACTTCAGGTTTGTTTGCAACAATATATAAGTTTAACCAAAGTTCTTAGCTGCTAGCTAGCTAGCGAACATTCCCATTCACTTTCCGTTTACTGTGCTAGCTAGCTAGCTAGCTCGGTTAACGGGGCAAAATGAAATTATTCATTCCGTGTCCGAAAGAGTGTTTCATTGGCATCACACACAAACAATGACTGTAAAATAGTATACAAAATTATATGTATATGTTATTACTGCTTATTCAGAGAAAAGTTTATGTTTTGACACACCTATTTAGGAGTCCAGAACTAGTGCCATTTCGTTCCATTGGTGAATCGTCTTATGATTCATCTTAGTTAACTATAGAATCTTTGGCTACGTTCTTAAGGGTTATGATATATTACAAAAAAAAGTTGACTGCACGAGTCCAAGTTCGAGTCATTCAGTGCTCAAGTCCAAGTCAAGTCACGAGTCTCTAAATTTAGCTAATGCCTCGGACTCGAGTTTGAGTCTCGGACTCGAGTACTACAACACTGGTATATTGTAGTACAGTACATTGAACATTGTGCTTTCCATTTGTTTACAGTACTGAATACTCAATAGATTTTGACTGGGTGCAAGTTTATAATTGATTTTTGATTAATATAATATATAATATAATTGCACAACTGCATGATACCCAGAATGCCTTTGTTTGACACTGGGTGCTTTACTGTAAAACTGGGCTTGCTAGTATCCACTCTAGGGACCTTGACAAAGGCAGACAGGCCGAAACGTTGGTATCAATAAAAAGAAGAAAGAGATAGAATGTGTGCAGTGACCAAGTTTTTTTTTTATAGTTTACAGTCATTTCCCTTACCAGCACCTCTGAGGGTGTGCATTCTTTTCGTTATTTATATGCTGGGTGCAGGTTCATATCAACAAGAACAACAATTACAGTAACACAGAGACAAAGGACACGTTTGTGAGATGCAGGGTACAGTACTGTAAAGACAAGGAGGAGGAATAACAAAAAAATGCGAAGAGCAAAGCAAAGTAGAAAGTTCTGATCAATTTTGAGCTACTATAATAGAACATGTTTTCATTCATCAAAAGACAATGATGGAAAAGTTGCAACTTGTCTAAAACAGTTAGCCTGAACAATTCTCCTTACAGCAAGCAAAAACACATTTCAGTAGTGGCCAGGATGAATATCACCTGAGAGTGCCATTCAATATACAAATGTCATGTGGTGCAGCTAGGCACTGCTGCTCTCACAGTGAATCAGTAAAATGCTCTTTGATTGAACCCTCATTCAAATATTGTCAGATTAAACCCTTATTGAAGTTGTGCCAAGAGGCACCACGAACATGAAGATACATCTGTGATTCATTTGTAATTTGTGTATTTATTCATTTATGCATTTATCTGACGTCATTTATCCAAAGCCACTTACAGATATCAATTGGACTGGCCAGTCTCCATGGAGCAACTTGGGGTCAAGTGCCTCTGGGGCACAATTTGTTCATCAAACTTTACATTGATATCAATCAGCTTTGCACAGACACTTTGGACATTGTCACATCAACACTGTATGTGTGACATAAACTTTTCCTATAAAACGTTATGGATGTGATGTGACATGGCCATGGAACTTGCTGACTGATAAACAAGAGCCTTACAAATTTAAGGAGCTGTTAAAGGCAAGTTGAGCATACACATTGCTCTACCATTCCCTTGTCAATTTAGAATTTGTCAAATGATGACAATTTGTTGGAACCTTTAGTCCATTTATCCCCTTTTTAAATATGTATAATATTCTGAATGTAAAACATGTTGTTTCTGTATGGTTGCACACCATATTTATGATGTACAAATACTGTAATTCTCCATCAATTTCAATCAGATCAGTTACAAACAATAAAATATAGACCTGAATGAACATTTTAACAGTTCTATTTGTGTGTGCACAACTTTTTTTTTCCATGGTAAGGATGACCTTTGCATGGAATTGCCCATAACCCTCTTTTAGAAAGGGACTTCATATCTTTCCAAAAAAAAATCTTGTGGACATAATTTGCTTTATCCTCTGAAACACAATGTTTTGGACGGTTGAAAAAGTACTGACATTTGTGAAGTGACAACAAAGACAGGACCATGTTTTAGATTCATTAGACTAGTACAGTAGGCTTATGTAACATATCAGTGATGGGAAAACTGTTTTAGATTCATCACACTACTAGGCCTATGTAACATAACCTGTGTAGTGATTCATCACTGTAATAGGCCTATGTAACATATCCTATGTAGTGATGGGAAATAGGAGCAGGAGGATTGTGGTGTTTTGCATTTTCTGTGTTCCGTTTTGTTTTTAGGTGAAAAAATTAGACGTTTCAGAAATGTGTCCAAGCAGACAAATTCTAGCCGACACACAGCAACTCAGTCCATACAAATGTCACATGGTGCAGCTAGGCACTGCTGCTCTCACAGTGAATCAGTAAAATGTTCTTCGATTTAACCCTTATACCAATTGTTTCAGATTAAATATGTATTCAAGTTGTGCCAAGAGGCACCACGAACATGAAGATACATCTGTGACTCACACAGTTCGGGCATCTGTAATTTGTGTATTTATTTATGAATTTATCTGACGTCTTTATCCAAAGCCACTTACAGTACAGATATCAATTGCACTGGCCAGTCTCCATGGAGAACCTCGGGGTCAAGTGCCTCTGGCGCACAACAGTGGCAGTCTGTCTCAGTGAATCAGTAAAATGGCAGAAGAAGGGTTGCTGATTGAAAATGACTGATGTTCTTTGATTAAACCCTTATTCAAATTATGATTAAACCCTTATTCAAGTGGTGTCAGATTAAACCCTTATTCAAGTTGTGCCAAGAGGCACCACGAACATGAAGATACATCTGTGACTCACACAGGTGGTGGATCTGTAATACAAATCATTGTAAATAAATCAGTCTATCAAATGGGTAACAGCAAGTAGCCAGATACTGTTACATAATACTTATTACTAGGGTCAAAATAACTGATTAATTTCGATTAATTAATTTGAGAAAAAATAACTGATTAAAAAAAATAACGCAGATTAATCGATTCTGTATGACCTTTGACTGAGCCGTTGTAGTCAGTAACCATTAGACTGTAAAATGAAGGAGAGAGAAGAAAATGTGGTGCATAGATCATTGATTGTAATAATCAATCTCCGCTGGCGCGTCGGGGTCCGGTTCGCCCTGTCGGGACTTATTTTCCCAATAATGACCGGCGTTCTATACATTATCCCATACATATCATAGATTGTTATGGTCATTATTAAAATAAAAGAGTTTTTGAACTTTAATCTCACTAATGCTGATTATTCAATGATTCATTTGAATTTAAATATTTAAAATACTTTCACAGCAAAAATCATATATGCGATTAATTTAGATTAATTAATCACAGAGTATGTAATTAATTAGATTAATGTTTTTAATCGATTGACAGCCCTACTTATTACATAATGATAGTACTTACATCACAGCATTGTATAAAACTTTTTAGGTTTTGTTTTGTTATCAGTTAACGATCAAAAGGTTAACATCAGCCTGAAAACCATTTCCCAGGTGCCCCCGTTGTGCCCTTGAGCAAGAGTCCTTGGCACTTAACCCCAGGTGGCTTCATGGAGTCTGAATTAACGTCTGTAAGTCGTTTTAGATCAAAGCGTCAGCCTGAAAGATAAAGAAGTGGCTTGTGGTCTTTCACAGCTGTGCAGGTGGTCGGACAGGCAAGCCACGGCTGAGTCACCTCATTTGTGAGCTTAAGATCAAACGGCCATTGCATAACGGCATTCCCTCCCTGCCACAAACACACACTGCACAGTACTATACAGTTCTATGGTAAGATAGCAAATCAATTTCTAATCTGATTCTAATGAACTATTTCCTCATTGGGCTTTTATGTTGGTTATCGTTGTCAATAATCTCTCAACGTCTTTCATTTTAGGATATCGATCCCATTCAGAGTTATTTGTGCAAAAAGTGTTGTTTGACATTAAAAACAGTCAAAGGCTGAGAAGAAGTTTATGGTTATGCAGATTTGGTGTAGGTTCACAGACATGTAAAGATTTTGTGTGTAAGAATTTTTACTGTAATGTTATTCTTTCAGCCAGGAGGAATGGAACCCTAAGAGTGACCTCTTCCTTATGTCTCCAGTAGTGGCACATTCATAATGAAAGCAAACTCTCTAGTCGTCCAGTCTGCCTCTACATCTCATAACCTCACTGTAACAGGAGAAAACCCTGAGGCCTGAGATGTGTGTCCATGCCAGTGATCGACGCCAAGGAGATAACACAGATCATTTGTTTGACATAATGCAATAGTTTGTCCAGAGCCTGTCTGTGGTTTCAGAACATAAAGCACCACCCTGACTCGCAACTATAGCATTGTGTACTATAACAAAAGACTGCTATTCAAGCACATTTGTGGTTCCAATCTTAAACTAAGATCTTAGTTTCAATCTTTTACTAATCTTAAAAAGATAGGTAAGCACATTAGGATTTCAATCTGACACTGTAACAGAAGACAACTATTTGGGGTAACACTTTACTTTAGGTTCCTACATAAGAGTGACATGCCACTGTCATAACCTTAACACTAACCCTAACCCTAACTTGTCATGACAAAAACCAAATGACACTTGACAGAAGCGAGTGACAGAAGCGTTATGTCATAAACGTTTATGACTTGATTATAATGTTTACGACACGTTCATGACAGTGTCATGTCACTCTAGGTATCTAGATACCTTCAAGTAAAGTGTAACCCTATTTGGTCATACTGTCACAAAAGACAGCTAAGCACATTATGATTTCAATCTGACACTGTAACAGAAGACAACTATTTGGTCATACTGTCACACAATCTTAACTTCTATTCTTTTGTCAAGTTGACTATGATTCACCACTGTTGTTCAAATAACTTAGAAATATGTGTTATTGTCCCGCAAACTATTGGCACAGTTGATAAAAAATAGTATTTGTAGTTATTTCTATAAAGCATGTTATTTCACGTGTGTCTGGCTTGTGTCTCCTCACTGTAAAAAAGGAGTCATAGTAAAGTCTTTCCTTACTTCAAATTATAAAAATAAGTAATGCAATTTCAACTAAGTTTCATGAGTTAATAGTGTTTCAACTTTGGTTTTGAAGTCAACTCAATAATATGTGGGCTGAACTTAAAATTGTAAGTTATGGTCCTAACTACAGCACTTAGGGATTATGGGTAAATGATACTTTCTTGTTTATTTTTTTCTCATTACTGTTTATTGTGGCTTTTTTCTATTTGTATGAGGTAGAACAACTGATGAGCAAAATTACTGTGTTAAAGATTTTCAGAGTATTGTTAGAATTACCAATAAGGAGAAGACCATTATTGAAATATATAATATTTTAGAAAGTACGCATACGTCCCTTCATGGGTTCAATGCAGAATTGACTACTTTCTCAATTAACATTGACCTGCCCACTTGGAGGTGTCACGAAGTTGGGCACTCAACGCTTACTTGCATTATGTGTCTGTGTAATTCCTCCTGGGATGGATTTGATTGTCACCTTATAAGGAAGTTCTTGAACCTTATATGATTACTATGAATATAATGGCTATAATAGCTGCAGCAACTGGACTGATAGTTGCGAAAAGGAAGTTTATATTCACAATGTTAACACCACACAACTAAGTTTAAGTACACCTGTTCCTGATTCCAGCATATATGCCCTATGCACCTGAACTGTGCATGGTCATCTACTGTGATCTCTTTAAGAATATGTAGGCTGGAGCTGTGGCATTCTGGGAACAAACTTCCGGTACTTGGTTCAAGTCAACAAATTTATTTCAACTAATGATCCTACTTTGAAACAATTAATCTGTATTGAAAAATAATTAATCAAGTTAACGTACATACCTTTTTTGACACAATAACAGTTTATGTAAACTATTATTGACTTGACTAAGTAAGGGAAGTTAATTTAAAATTAATTTTATTGTCAAGTTAACTCAAAAACCTAAGGCAGCAGGGTAATATTTTTAAACCTTTAAAAGGGCATATTATTATGACCGCCGCGCAGCAAAGTCAAGTCTACCGTCTAGTCGGTCTAGCCTAGTCTCGTCAAACTAACATTAGTTAAAACTCACCATAAACTCAGTTAGTCTGTAACACTAGTAACGTTAGTGAACATTTATAGTCTAATTGTGCTCTAAACTGATTACATTACATTGTACTTAGTAGCCTAGTTTATTAATTTGATTAAACATATGTCTGTAAGAAGAAAATAGAAGAAAACAAACCTTTATACATTTCTCTTGGATCCTGTCCCCTTTGTCAGTCCATCTTCAGTCCTGATGTCCAAAAGATAGCTCAAAGACAGACTAAGTTTTTTAAAATCATCAACAACCCAGTGACTGAGTTTCAGTATGCTGATGGCTGGGTTATTGTACTGTTGTCCATACTGTTTTTGACACTGAGGTTGACCCAAGCATTAACTCAAGCATTAACTCAACTGCTGGGTGACATTAACTTACCCAACTTGAGTTATGTCAACCCCATGAAATGACCCAACACTTTAAACTCAGCGTTTGGGTTGAGAAAATAACCCAGCATTTTTTAGAGTGTAGTTTGACGATGTCGTACTCCCGTGCGGGCCGGATCCTATATACCACGGACATGTTTTGGGGGGCCACCTAAAATGAGGTGGCGGGCCGTAGTTTGGGGACCACTGATGTATGAGGTCACAAATGACAAACTATGAACTCAGTAAATTCCTGATGATTAATTAGATATTAATGAATAAAGTAATACATAAATCATGAATTAATTCATGTACCCTTACCGTAAAGTGTAACTTACTCCGAGACTACATACATTACCAACCTAATTCGATTCAATTATGTAAAATGTAATGTAAATCAGGTTTTATGGTCAAGTATACTTTCGTATACATGGAATTTGGTCTCTGCATGTATCCCATCCGTGAATTAGTGAACACACAGGTCACACATTGAAGCACACATTAACCTGGAGCAGTGAGCTGCCTTGCTACAGTGATGCTCGGGGAGCAGTGAGGGGTTAGGTGCCTTGCTCAAGGGCACTTCAGCCGTGGATGTGGGCATGGGAGACTAGTGCTCAACCTTTCCACCACCCACATTTTTCTTACTGGTCGGGGATCGAACCGGCAACTCTTTGGTTTCAAGCCCAAAGAGCTAACCAGTAGGCCACAATTTTAAACTTTACATTTCATCACTACACATCTTTTTTGACCCTCAAAAAACATAAGTCTCATTCTTCAAATACTGTGTGCCTGCTCAGTTATACAATTTTAACAATTACATTTTTCAAAGGTTTTTTCAGGTAATTAACATAGGCATAATACTAGATTTTTTTTCTTTTTTTCACAGCCTGTATCCTTGATCTATTGGCCAAGGGAGATTTCTGTGAACAATATGAATTCATTTACATGGTATAATGACATCCGCCCAATGAAAGTGCCCAAAATCGCCATTTTGGCAACCATTTTGTTTATGCTAATTAGATGGTCATTAACTCAAAATTCAGCTTAGGAACAGGGCTAGTTGGATTCAGCACACCTTAATTATGTTAAAAAGTCCTGTTCCCAACTTTTACTAAAAAAATGCCTATAGGAAGCACATATCTCAAAAATATCACCTGTCTATAACGTCAGACGTAATTTCAATCCACTCTTGAAAGAAATTAGTTTGGGGGTCAGTTCTACTCATATACTAAGAGCTAATCTTGTCAAAATAATCAATAACTGGGAAACTAGGCTAGTTGAGTGAACTTAAAACTTTTGTGGTGCTTGACAGGGGCGTCGCCAGCCGATTTTACCGGGGCTTCAGCCCGGGGTAAATTGAGCTCAGCCCGGGTTAAAAAAAAATATTTAACTGTTTTTATTTCGTTGTGCATTCTATCCCTCGTAGCCTGTTAGAACAAGGAATCCCGAACACTAAACTCTGACAAGGAGAAGCAGAACGGGCGGCGGGCTGGGGTGGGTGGAGGCTGGCAGAGGATTAAACCCAGCGGTCTGGGGTCGTTTCTAGAAAAGTTAGCAACGACGTTGCTCAACCACCATGGTACGATGCTTGCGACCAAACAGCGACATTGTTACACCTGTTTCCAGAAAGCATCGTACCGGTGTCGCAATTCGCTACCTCCGACGTTCGAACACTGTAGTTCCAACCATAGACATAATATACATAGACGCCGCATCGACCGCTACTCCTTACTAGCGCTGACGAGATTTGGAGCCGCCATCTTGGACCGGTCATCCACTCCACTCAGTGTAATCTGTTTGGCTGGTGAGATGAGCTGTCAGCGCACTTAATTAATCATATCTCACTGAATACCGAACAGATTCTCCGCGGCGTTTTTTTTTTGCTGCAAAAGGTCATACATGTAGCTATGATACAGGACACATGATTTAAGCGTATTTTAATATTCATAGTGGGTTTAACAGTAATAGAATATTCTGATATATGATAAAGTGACCTGGCGTCCGATATCAAAACTGGGAACATAATCCATGTTTGACAGCATAGACAAAACTAGTTTGATACAAGTTTAATGAGTTAAATATAGTTCACAGTTGACAGAAAAGTTCCATCAACAGCATTATTCAGTGAGATCAGTGCCATTCAGACATCTGAGGGGCATTCCAAGTAGGCCTATGTGGTTTAGTGACAAACTTGGGTAAATTGACTCAGAATAAGTTGTAAACCTCCCAGTAGAAAAGCTGTATGATACAGGGAAACATGGTTGTGTATATTCATAGTGGGCTTAACAGTAATAGAATATTCTGATATATGATATATTATAAAGTGATGACATCCAATATAAAAAACTGGGAACATAACTAATCACATTTGACAGCATAGACAAAAACTGGTTTGATACAAGTTTTAATGAGTTAAATTTACAGAAAAAATCCATTAACATTTTCAGTTCAGTGCCATCAAAAAATAAAGATGAACAGACATTGGTGTGGCATTAAGGAAATGGAGTAACTGGGTTCAATATCAACAGCATTTGTTAGACAAGTTCCATAAATATTGTTTTGTATATTATATGTATATTATTATATTATATTAGGGAGCAGAAACAAACCTAAGTTTGTAGGTACAGTCCACAGAAAGGTTCCATAAACATTTAAAGTGAGATCAGTGCCATTCAGACATCTGAGGGTATTCCAAGTAGGCCTATGTGGTTTAGTGACAAACTTGGGTAAATTGACTCAGAATAAGTTGTAAACCTCCCAGTAGAAAAGCTGTATGATACAGGAAACATGGTTGTGTGTATATTCATAGTGGGCTTAACAGTAATAGAATATTCTGATATATGATATATTATAAAGTGATGACATCCAATATAAAAACTGGGAACATAACTAATCCACATTTGACAGCATAGACAAAAACTGGTTTGATACAAGTTTTAATGAGTTAAATTTACAGAAAAAAATCCATTAACATTTTCAGTTCAGTGCCATCAAAAATAAAGTGATGAACAGACATTGGTGTGGCATTAAGGAAATGGAGTAACTGGGTTCAATATCAACAGCATTTGTTAGACAAGTTCCATAAATATTGTTTGTATATTATATGTATATTATTATATTATATTGTATATAGAAACAAACCTAAGTTTGTAGGTTTGTTTCTGATCCTTAAAAAACAGACATTGGTTTGGCATAGTAAGTGTAACAGTTCATCAATTCAAGACAAAAAGGTGACTTGTCACTTGTACAGTGTCAATGGGTTCATCAACAGCATCTGTTATTTACAGTTCACAGAAAGGTTCCAGCCCTAATGAAGAGATTAAATAAAAGGAATTAAGAAACATTTTTAGAAACTGCTAAGATCAACCCGTTCATTGCAATCAGTAAAGAATCAGGGAGTGTCTTCACAGGCTCAGTGAGACAGAGTTACCGTCATGCAGTTGGTTCTATGATTTCGACAACTGGTGCATGTCATTTTGTATGTTCCCACCTTGCTAAAATTGCTTGGGTACACTTTGGCTGAGAACAAAAGTGCTTCAGACAGCAGGTGGGCAAATAAGATGGCATAGTAAACTGGGTAAACTCCATAAAAGAGGACTGGGTCAACCAGACGATGGGAAAATGGGACACAGAGTGGCGAATGCAGGTGATGAAGGTGGAGCTCATAAATCAAACATTCAGTCACAGTGTAGCAGATGCCCTGCAGTACTGCAATGAAGAGCTGCACCTTCCTCAGATCCAGGGGTGTGAGGAGACCGTTCAGTTCATTCACAGTCTTCTTGAACAAGGCAGTTGTTCTGGAGAGATACAAAATAATAAATAAATGAATGAAAAGGAATTTGAGAGGCATCTTATTCTTGTTAGGGTAAATTACATGTGAATAATACAGTGTTGGGCAAGCTACTTCGAAATTTTAGTGAGCTAAACTATCAGTTCCTCTGCCATGAATAAAACACTACACAAAACTACCACCCAGTCAAACACAAACACAGCAGTAGGCTAGTTCACTACATAGGAAGCTACTTTAAATTGTGCTAATTTAACATGACAAGAAAAGTGTAGCTTATCTGGCTAAGCTACTTGATAAATAAAGAAGTTGAGCTATTGAAAAGTTACTTTATTCAGGAAATAGTGAGGCTACCACCAACACACTTAGGCTACAAGTAGCAGCTAGCGATTGCCCAATAGGCTAGTCTGTGCCAATTTGTGTAAAATTCGCCCGGCCAAATCTAGTATGATTTATTTCTACAATAGCCTTCTTGTGTCAGTTGTAATCTAAGTCAGTGTTATGGAATATGACTTATCAAGTCTCAGTTCATAGGCGGGTGAACACCGAGTAAACATAGCCTAGCTAGATGGCTACGATTTTCATACAGTTATATCAAAGATATCAAAGATTACAACATTAGCTCTAAATAACTAAATTTAGCCAGAAGGGCTAAATGCTGTCCCCCGTTGTTGAACATTTGTACTGATGTTCTGAGGAGCAGACGAGGATGTTACAATCTCTAACACTATAGCAAAAAATTGCAGTTTTGATACACAGCAGGCCTGCAATGTAGGATTTTTTCGTAAGGGAGGTGTTTTGACAGTGACAAACTATAAACCATTAAATATCTAGAGGGGGCTGAGACAGCTTTGATTCACCCTGTAATGAGCCATCAAAGTGATTACAAAGCTGATGACATAAACATAAAACAGCATTAAAAAACCCAAGTTTCATGGGAATGAACATGTTCCATGGGAATGTGTTTAAATGTCCACTGAAATGTATGCAAATGCCCTATGCATAAGCAAAGCATTTGTAATTAGAGCTGAACATTGCAATCTCAAAAGTTATTTGTATCCTGCAATGTAGTATGTTTTTGTTGGTTTGCCACACACTGATCTGATTCCATGATTTTGTAGAGGGTAGCTGTTCTCTCTCTCTCTCTCTCTCTCTGTGCAATCCTATTTTAACATCAAACATTTTACTGTCTTTTTGGTAGATCTCTGGCATAGATCAAACAACAAAAGAGCAGTCAGATGATGGAGAGAGAAGGGAGATCAACAGAAGGAGGTACAGAACATTTGCTTAATGATACATTACATGCAACCTCACACTTAAACGTGCATGTACCTAGTAATTTAATAATAAATACTTTGGGCAGTCTAATGTAGTCTGTTGTCTACTATAATAACACATTTTATGTACTGTATATATATAGAAAAAATCCTCAGCTAATCTTTACATTTACATCCGGTCCAGCCGGGCTAAGCCCAGGTTGTCCTGAAAGTCTAGAAACGCCCCTGGTGCCTGAACAATATGGCAGCTTTGAGTACAGCTCTGCAATTTTATTGAGTTTAGAACACTGTTGGGGAATACAGTGCGCAAAAGACACCACACAACACGCCACACTGAATGCCATGAGGTCATGTTTATAACAGGCTGATCGATTGCTTACCGATCCTCTCCAGATAGCTGTTACTGGAACAGTCTGAGTCACAAGTATGCACAGGTGCCACGACTCCAAGGTCACGCTGAAAAGGCCACCTACTGCCACTGACTACAACTACACAAGGAACAAGCCTCATTAATTAATGATTTCAGTCATCCACAAGAGCGGATGTTAAAATCCCTTGTGTAAGGAATTTCCCACAATGACCAATCTACATCCAAGCCTATTTAACATCAAAAACAAAGTCATCAACAAAGCAGCCTTTGTGGGCAAAAGAAAATTGCATTGCAATTACTGCACACAATGAAGCAGAGGTCATATCTCCTAAATAAACCAGCTACATTTACATTCACAACAATGATGAAGAGGTCATATCTCCTTCTAAAAGAAACTGCATTTACATTAACAACAACGAAGAAGAGGTCATATATCCTTCTAAATGAAACTGCATTTACATTCACAACACATTTACATCTAAATTCACAAACAAATCCCCTCTCAAGCTCTGACTGTGTGTACGATGGTGTAAGGCTGGTAATTCCCACAAAACTCTCTGTCTCTGATACAGAGGAGAGATCCAAAAGGAAGTGAGAAGAAGTTTGAGTTGCTGTTTGGTCTCCGGCATTTTGTCACCCTGCTGTGTCCCCTCTCCCGCACTCCTTTCCTAGATTCCTGAGGACACCTAAACTCCACTTGAAGGTTGAAATGTGCTTGTCAAATGAGAAATGATAACCTAGTCATGTTAATGGTCTCAGTGTGAGAAGTACAAGTGTGTCATCTGTAGAACAGTAGAGTAAGTGTATGATGTTTCTGAAAGTTGAAAAAAATGATCCCCACTCTGAGGGGATACTCCCACTACCTCCTGCTACCATGATAAGAGAATACCCCTGATGGTGCAAAGGTCTCCAGATGGGAATAGTGTCTCCTTGTACATTTCTATTTAATATGTAATTTAACAGTGTCTTTGTTCTGGTTGGATACTAAAAGAAAGTTTACAAATCTCTTTGAGTTGATCCGCGTCTCAGAACTCCTATCTGTCATATCTGTGCCAGCTGTACTGATGAATTTAGACTTTTTTAGTTTAATTGGATGTTATATTGCAGCATAATGCATTATTGTGATTGACTCTGTGTTTCTAACACTGACTGATTGTATTGTGTTGAAGAAAGGGAGCTGGAGCACACTGATTACTTGCAGTCTTTTATTTTGGTGCAAATAGACTAATGTTTCGACACAACTGTTTTAAAGATCAAGTCTTTCAGTGTTCTAATTGAAGCCATGTGTCTTGTGTGATGACAAACATTACATTTAGCAGACACTTCTTGACCAAAGTGACTTACATATGTCAGCTATACTACAAGAGATTACATTGTCCCCGGAGCAACTTGGGGTTAAGTGCCTTGCTCAAGGGCACAACGATGGAAGCCGGGAATTGAACCGACAACTTTCAGGCTACTGCACACTAGCCCAGCTCCTTAACCACTACACTACCACCGCCCGTGTGTCTTCCTCAGAGTCCTAACTAAATTAACATGATTGTATTGTGTGTTTATTCCTGGCATTACAATAAGTTAAGTTAACCATTAATCAGTCTCATTGCTTTTCTGGGGAATCAGTTATTGGTTTCAAGGGAATCACATCAGGTATTTATTGGCAAGGATGTTTTTATTGGTATTTATTGGCAAAGTTGTTTTGTTACAGTTAAACTGCATGTGTTCCTAAAGCTAAACCAAATCGTCCCTATAGTCCCTGAGCTAGGTAGATACGTTTACCAACAAGCCTCAGAGCCTTTAAATGGCCAAGTGCTATCCAAAGAAACTATAGTCACTGAGCAAGCAGTACTTTATAAGTTCATGCCTACCTAAGCGTTATCCTATCGGAGTTGGACCCTTTATTATTTCAGATCAACCTTTGATTACAAAAAAGTACTATATATAATACTATATGATTTCTTTATATATATATAAATGGGGGCTTTTTATATATAATAAATATATTTGGGGGCTTTTATTTCAATTTCAATTTCAATTTTAATTCAACTTATAGAGCAACATTACACATGTCTCATGGTGCTTTACAGAGTGTTAAAACATTCAAAGAGAGCCCATTGTAATAAACCTCTACTTGCATAACATTAGACGTGTGGGGAAAGTCTGGGCAAGGAACACCAGGAAGTTGGGATAATCCATTGTGTTGGTCTTAGACGGTGTTTAGGTCGTTTCTAGCACGTGTTGTTCGTCCACCGCCTGTCCCTCCTGTCCATCCCTTTTCCAAGAAGCAGGACGTGGTGCCGCCTCGTTCTATTGCACCATGTTGACATTAGCATCTCCACGGAAAGGGACTCTGAGAGTTGAGAAAGGACCCACCTGTGTTTTTATGTTTTTATGCCTTTAATGCAACAGGACAGTGAAGAGAGTAGGAGAGAGAGACAGGGTGGGGTGAGGAAATGACCCAGGTCGGACCCGAGTCCCCATGGACCCAACTGTGGTCAGTGCGCTGTGGCCAGTAGCAACACAGCGCTCATACTATACAATTTCTATAGTAGTTCTATAGTAGTATATAATACTTCTATGATGTTCTATACCTCTATAATATGCTTACCTCTAGTATTGCTATGAGATTACCATAAGGGATAATTGGTTAAGGGAACCATAATCCTCTGGCAGTGCATATGACTGATTATTGGTTAATAGAAACTTGGCACCAGTACGTTTATTGCCTAATCTTTACAGTAAAATTGGAGTCAGATTGGTCAAGAGATTATTCTGATTTAAAACAACCTCATCAGGGCACCAGATACAGAATATACAATAACTGGGACACTTAAAGGGGCCCACTGCTTGTCCTATTTTAAAAATCATATCTTCCTATTATAAAAGCAATTCATAAACTCATGGCTGCGTCCTATCTTATCTCAGACTTCCTATCGTAACTTAATCCTATCTTCAGAGGAAGTTTCTAAGACATCGTAATAAACCTGTAATTGCATGACAGCATTCAGAGGCGTATCAAGCTTTTTAAAAGTGTGGGGGTTGTGGGATAGGGAAGTGAAACAATCCGGCCAAATTATAAATGACTCCCTACAGGGACGTTGTAAGTATTTCTGAGAGGGGTGCGGACTATATTGGCAGGTATCCGGGAGTTTCTCCCCCGAAACTTTTTTGAAATTCTGATTGCTAAATAAATACACCATTTTAATGCAGTTTGGGAGGGACAGAACAAGCAGCGCCCCTCATTTGTGTGGCTCATGTGACATGTACTGTAGGCCTACATTATCTACCTGCTATCACTTCACTATTTGACACTACCCTACATGGAGACATCTCATGTTATAAATGAAGAAATCATTTCAGAAATTATGTTTTATGCATATGGTTAGCAGGCTACAATAAACAGACAACAGCCTAATTTCGAGGCATCACTGGACTATTAATATAATACCTATATATAAATGTAAAGGACACTGAATAATGACAGAACTGTAAGCTCAAATTCAAAAATGTTTTAAGTCTACCCAAACATATGCAAAGGGAATATAAATAAATTGTGTTTCATATAGCCAGCTTAATTAATGTCAGTTTAAAGATTATGATTAGCAGTTTCTATGCTGTTTTCAATAATAGTTACAGGAAGCCACGTTGTTGTTTAAACTACAGTAGTGTTGTAGCCCACGTTGCCTTTCACTTGCTGCAGGGATGCACACATTGCATGAGCGCTCATAAGCGTTCTTTGAGTTCTACATGCTGGAAATCCTAGTTCTCAGATGTAGAACTCAAATTTGTCTTGACGCCGGTGTTTGTAAAATCAAAATAAGATGTTCTAAATGGAACGCGATCGTATTTAAGACATTGAGATCTCCAGTAGATGTAGAACGACACACATTGACAGTGAAATGCCGCCGACGTTTGTAAGATCAATAAGATCAAATAAGATGTTCTAAATGGAACGCGTTAGCTGTTCCTTTCCAAGCGTATTGGAGACGTAGGCCTATATGTGCTGGCCTGGCTGGGCTATGTCTATATAATTGATGACACCAAATTAATAAGGCTATTTCTGATTGGGGAAACTTTTAGCCCATCTTTCTTTCAGTCCGCTGTTCCATACCATTCAATCTTGCTGCAAATTATCAGACGTGAAGCACCAGGCATAACTTAATTTCGCGGCTACGTGGACCAGTAAGCTAATTGTTGAGGAGGCCCATAGTTTGAGAAAAGCTGCAGATCATAGACAGAGAATAATGAGAACAGTAGCCAAGGGCCTTGGTGCGCGCACCCCCGCTTTCACTTTGACTCGTGCATTTCTACATTGTGACAAAAACTGTCAGACAGTGAATTTTGGTTTACTAATAATGTGGTAACAATTATCATTTCAATTCTACCTCAAATCTGATCACTGCAGACTTTATAATGCAGACTCAAGCACCCTTGAAAGACGCACACTTTGAATTTGATCAGAGCGGCTCGGGTTATTCACTGACGCTAACTTGATGTAATTGGCTGGATGACCGTTCAATCAGATCAACAAACCTATTTGTGTCTCTCTGTGTGTGCGTTATCAGAGCCCACTCTTATTAGACGGTTCCAACTCTTTACGTGAGCGTTTATTTCCATATTTTACTTTCGTTTTAATCTGACAAAAAGTGTGGGGGATAGAATCGTGTTCCAGGAAAATTGTGTGTATAACACCTACATCCCCCACGCTTGCTACGCCACTGACAGCATTAGACATGTGGGGTTAGTGAGAGTCTGTGCGAGGAACAGGGCCGACCCGAGGCATAAGCGAACTAAGCGGCTGCTTGGGTCAAATTTCTTTTTTTTTTCCATAATAAATAACGTAAACAAGTGACATCAATGAATGAATAAATGAAACAATTAATAATTCAAAACAAGAAAATTCTGATTTCATGATCAATATGCCTGCCTACCTCTACTGTGTCTGCCAGCCTTTGAGTCACGCACATAAACTAGACACCTCTGGTGTATAGACAATAAGTGCAAACACTGCATCAAGTTCAAAAATCGGAAAAGACGGTGAGATGTTAAGACAAGTCATAAAAATGGACGTATCCCTCTGGTGCCGAAAACAGAAAGAAGAAAATGACAGAGGAGGAGAAAAACGAGCAAGATACAGGTATGTTTGCATGATTATTGTATTGTATTATATAGCTGTCATGATCGAATATAAGCCATCACCAGAACTAAATCCCCGCCATCAACAGATGGAGATATTTCTCTGTTGATGGCGGGGATTTAGTACTACTACTAATAATATATTATATTTATCTAGGTGTATTTCAGATGTCAAGGATATTGGGATTGTTTTGGATGTTCAATCAAGCATGTACCCTAGCTCTAGGTGGGCTTATGTTGTAAATTAAAGTTAGCTAGCTGACTGAAGTGGACATTAGCACTACAGTAGCTACATGAAAACGTAGCTGAAGGCACATTTACTACAGAGGGATTGTTTCGGATTTCGCACCTGAAAGTGTTGATAGTTTATTACTGTTCAATGATATGTAACATAGTGGTAAGTCTGATAGCAACAGCAGGCTAAGCCCAGGCTCCCAGTCCCAACCCCAACCCACTGACTAGCGCGACTCTGGGCATCGATAACGTTTCAGCTTCATAGGCAAAGATGGAACAGTAAGTGCGCTCTGCTCTAAGATCTTTGGAGAGAGATGGTAGTGTTTGAGAAAATATACCATGTTGGGTGGGGAGACTTCTGTGATGAAAATAGACTTAAATTTGATTAAGATAGTGGCGAGTGATGTAGCGGTGCTACCCTAATATTTAGGCTGCAGTAGATCACCATGTTAAGCGTTCACCATACTGCAATTATGCCTCATTTGCCAATAGAATATGAATTGTTACATGTGGAATTGCTTGTTGATGAGTGTAAGTAATGATAGCAAAATAAACTCATTCTGCTCGATCAAATATGCACTTTTTTTTTCAGAGACACTGTTGAAGTACTCTGGAGCACATCTCTACCTCTACCTAACTCTACCTCTGACACAGAAGGTGAGGTTTTCTTGAAGGCAAATGGTTACATAGCCTGTTAATATCCCATGACACATTTAACATAGTTTTTTTTTTTTTAAATTTATTTATGTATTTATTTAATCATTGCAGGTTCGTCCACTGCAGAGTTGCAGATGCCTGAAAGCCAGGAACGAAGTAGGAATAAGTATCTATTTTTTGGGACATTTTATTTTTGATTATTAATGTTTGTCTATTTTGGTTTTATTTTGTAGTTGAACATTGCTCATTTAATGCACATTTGCGGATTTGTTCTGCAAATCTGTTGAAAAACAAGTCATTAAACTGATGTACTGTAACAAATATAAATGCAGTTGTATTTTGTTATTTGTCAATTCAACTTCAGTAAACCACCCTTAGTGCTTCACTTTGAATATGATGTTTCAAATAAATCTGTGATTTTAGTACCCTCTAAGATTAAAAGGTGACAGGGTTGGTGTAAATAACAACTATATTAATACATTGGTTTACCAAGCACATGGGGCCAGAAGTCTAGAGCGGAGCCCCAAAACATTTTTGCCATGTGAGCAAGGATGGATTACTGAATGAGCCTACCGAGCCCAAGAGGTCAAGGGACCCTGAACCCCAAGTAGTTGTGTGAAGTCACTACCTATATAAATTAAAAAGCAAAAGGCTATGAATCTGAACAAATTTAGGTACTGCCCTTCTCCAGCTGACCATCCCAAAAATGCACCAGAATACAGGATATCACATCTACCAAATTCAGAATTTTCTGGGGGGGTACCCCGAGACCCCCCACTCAGCCTACAACCACACACACACCTGTTTGTACCCACATTTGCACAAATAGGGTAGGGGGAGAGGGTCCTTATGCATCTGTGTCCAGGGGGGTAGTAGTTCATATTCAGTCACTGTATTAATACAAAACCTCTATTCATTTATAATATAACATTATAGTGTGAAGTTGTCAATTATCGCCAAGCACAGGTGACTCTGCGTTGTGGGAGGGGGCCACCAAATCAAATTCTGCTTAGGGCCCCCAAAAGGCTCGGGCCGGCACTGGCGAGGAACACCAGGAAGTTGGGACAGTCCCTTGTGTTTGTCTTGGACGCCGTTCAGGTCGTTTCTCGCTCGTGCTGTTTGTACAGCGCCCATCCCTCCTCTCCATCTAATCCCTTTCTCAAGAAGCTGCAGGACGTGGTGCCGCCTGGTTCTATTGTGCACCATGTTGACATTAATAGGGTGACCAGACGGCCCTCGTTTTCCGTGACCTGTCCCCGGCTGGAACTGATCCCAGAAAAGTCCCCGGTTTTTACTGTGACTGATAGATTGGAATAAAAGAAAGAAAGAAAGAAAGAAAGAAAACACTGGCCAAATGTATAGTTGCTCACCCTTCACGCACAGGCTCATGCCATTCATCACGAATATGCCAGCTGCTCAAGTCAAGGTTAAACTAAAATTGCGGAGCACACTGGTCACACAGATAATACAGATCATACGCAGTCAGATATCACGTGAACGGCCAAACTAAAATAAATAAAAAGGCTCAGTATTATGTAATTACGTGAAGGGTTTCTTGTTATAACATCTTTTTCACGTTTTTACAAGATAATTTCATGTAAAAACGTGATAATTATCACGTTATTTTAAAATAACCTAACTAAACGAAACAAGGCCACGGGAGCTCATGGCTGGCATAAATGATAACTAGTCGTGTCTATGAACTTGCACCCTGACTGCTATTACACAGTGCTGTTTGATGAGTGTTTGTTTTTGTGCATGTGTATATGTGTGTGTATATAGGCTAAGTGTGTGTGGTCAATTCCCAGCTGACTGAAGAGCAGAGGGATGTGTGTGTATCGGCAGAGAGCTGCTGAAGAGGGATGTGTGTATCGGCAGAGAGCTGCTGAAAAGGAGACCGATAGAGAGGTTCTGTGCAGGATAGCCTGGGGCCTTGGTGCGCGCACCCCCGCTTTCACTTTGACTCGTGCATTTCTACATTGTGACAAAAACTGTCAGACAGTGAATTTTGGTTTACTAATAATGTGGTAACAATTATCATTTCAATTCTACCTCAAATCTGATCACTGCAGACTTTAGAATGCAGACTCAAGCAGCCTTGAAAGACGCACACTTTGAATTTGATCAGAGCGGCTCGGGTTATTCACTGACGCTAACTTGATTGGCTGGATGGATGTTCAATCAAATCAACAGACCTATCTGTGTCTCTCTGTGTGTGCGTTATCAGAGCCCATGATGCCCAGCTCATGGCTGGCATAAATGATAACTAGTCGTGTCTATGAACTTGCACCCTGACTGCTATTACACAGTGCTGCTTGATGAGTGTTTGTTTTTGTGCATGTGTGTATGTGTGTGTATAGGCTACGTGTGTGTGGTCAATTCCCAGCTGACTGAAGAGCAGCGAAGAGGGATGTGTGTGTATCGGCAGAGAGCTGCTGAAAAGGAGACCGATAGAGAGGTTCTGTGCAGGATAGCCAAGGGCCTTGGTGCACGCACCCCCGCTTTCACTTTGACTCGTGCATTTCTACATTGTGACAAAAACTGTCAGACAGACAGTGCCTGCTCACACAGCCTGATAGTTCTGCTTTATCTTCTTATCAACACAATAAATAAAACTTTCGCTAACTTGACGCAAGAGGGAGAAAGGGCTTTGATAAATATGCGAATCTTCACGCAATGTGGGTGAATGTAGAGCCCTCTGGCTCGGTAGCCTGCATGTCAGGTGATCGCTGTAATTTCTTTGTGGGGAAGGGACGCGGGGAGTGAGTAGTGAAGCGCTGCAGTCGCACAGTGCAGGCTGCTGGAGAGCACAGCAAAGAAAATATTCAAACAGCAAGGCCTATCATGCGCTTTTTGAGATCACATCAGCGGCCCCATCGGGAATCCTCCCGACTCTCCCGATTGCCACTCCGCTAGGCTAGCCTATACTGCACACAGGTACAGAATATTCTGGACAATGCTTGGGTGTTCGCATACTAGGCCTATAACAATATCATCCACCGTGTTTAATAACGAGAATGTCTTGCGAGCTTAAAATAGAATTTGATTGAGTCGTGTAAACGAGCTTATCCTATTCTTGCCTCTCGTTTCGTTTAGTTTCATTATCTTGAAACGTGATAACTTCATGTAATAACGTGATATATATCTTGTAAAAACGTAAAAATATCATATCTTGAAATAACATGATAATTTCACGTTATAACGTGAAAATATCAGTATCATGAAATAACGTGATAATTTCATGTTATAACTTGATACATATCTTGTTAAAACATGAAAAAGATATTGTTATAACAATGGCCTTTGGAATTAAAATAGCCCCACATCACATACCCTTCACCATACCAGAGATTGGCATGGTTTTATTATGACCGCCGCGCAGCGAAGCGGCGGTCATATAGGTTTAGTCAGAATTTTTTATTTATTTATTTTTTTTTCTTTTCTTTTTTTTCTTTTTCGCATGCCCAAATTTCCGTCAATGATTCCCGGGACACTGAAAGACCGGGGTACACGAAACTTGGTGGGCATGTAACCCCACATGGATAGCATGGAACCATCGTTTTCGTTTTGATCTGTAGCCCCCGGCTGGACTGGACCCCGAAAGGAGGGTAGGGCAGACACAGTTTTCTGTGAATATCTCGAAAACCGTAGGGTTTAGGAGGACCATTTTTTTTTTTGTATGTTGATCTCAAGGGGCCATGTCAACCCATTCCATAACCACTCATTTCATGTATAGCGCCACCTAGTTAAACACAAAAAGTAAAAATGAGGTGTTGTAATTGAAGGTATCTGTGACCTAACATAGTCAAAACTGCACGAAATTGGAAGTGTAGGATCATTATGACACCCTCTGTATGCACGCCAAGTTTTGTGGAATTCCGTTCATGGGGGGCCACACAATAAATTAATTTATGTTACAATACACCAACTGGCCTGTAGGTGGCCGGAGACAGTTTTCTGTGAATATCTCGAGAACCGTAGGGCCTAGGAGGTCCACCTTTTTTATGTATGTTGGTCTTAAGGGGGCATGTCAACCCATCCCATTACCACTTATTTCATGTATAGCGCCACCTAGTTAAAAATTAAAAAGCAAAAAAGTAGGTGTTTTCATCACAATATCTCTGGCTGACAAGGTCAAAACTGCTCGAAATTAAAAGTGTAGGATCATTATGACACCCTCCGAATGCATGCCAAGTTTTGTGTACTTTCGTTCATGGGGGGCCTTACAATAAAATCATTTATGTGTACATTTAGTGACGCACACCAACAAGGATTCCGGGACACTGAAAGACCAGGGTACACAAAACTTGGTGGGCATGTACCCCCACATGGATAGCATGGAACCGTCATTCTTCGTTTTGATCTGTAGCCCCCCCCCCCGCTGGACTGGACCCCCCGAAAGGAGGGTAGGGCAGACACAGTTCTCTGTGAATATCTTGAGAACTGTAGGGCCTAGGATGACCAATTTTTTCCATATGTTTGCCTCCAGGGGTCATGTTAATCCATTCCATGTGCACACATGTGCATAAACAGATACACACGCACACACATACATTTACAGTAATCATACGTATGACACATACTCACACAGTAGACATTTGTACGCATGCATGCACATGCACAAACACACATACGCAGGCAAACACACAAGCACGCACATTCACACACACACACACACCCACACACATAAACATAAATTTGTACACGCACACATGCACACAATTCAAGAATTTTTCCCGTCATCTACTCCCTGAATTTTTGGTCATTGATACCCGGGACACCTAACCACCGGGGTACCCCCCCCGTGCTGGGCCCCCCGAACCGCAAAAAAAAAACAGTTTTTCTTAAATGAACCGTGGCACTGAGGATGAAGAATCTTTTATGGTATGTTGGTCTCAAGGGCCCACATCAACCTGGCTCATAATCACTCATTTGTGATTTGCACCCCCACCCCCCGGTAAAAAATGAAAATGCAATATTATTCTGCTTTCATCGCCCCTATCTTCAGTTAAGATGTTCAGAACTGCACCAAATTTTATGTGTATGATTGACCTGGCATTCTCTGGGGTATGCCAAGTTTCGTGAGAATTTCATCCATGGGGGTCTAAAAAAATTAGGTTATGTGTACATTTAGTGACTGTACACTCATTGGCCTGTAAATGGCGGTGCACACATATACACATGCACACACACACAGGCACCCACATACTATTGGTATTAGAACGGCCAATACATAATTACAAATTCAGTAGGATTAAAAGAAAGCCAAAATAAATATTCATCATCATGGCTGCATTTTCAGTATTGGCGATAAGTAGTCGTTTGTCCACTAGATGGCGATCGTTGCAGTGAGGCGTAATTTTGTTGGAGGTTAAAAGTGGGTTGGAAAAACAATGGACGCTTCCTACAAGGACTGTAATTTACTGCAGCTTAACATCTAATAAGGATAGGGCGATGTTCACATGAAGTGTAATTCCCATTTCTTCTTGAAGCCGAAATAAATCTGAGGATGTTTATCGGACATGCTTGGTTTTTACTGCAGGTACGTTAATCTTGTAATATCAACAAGGACCTAGGTAATGTTACCGTTTAGCGTTGGTTGAGTGATAGAGGCATTTGATTGATTGCATTTGTAGAAAACTATAAATGCGGTTATACCAAGCAAATTGATAGCAGCACTGTTTGTATCTTTCGACTGTCATTTATTGCACGTGCTACAAAATCATTCTGTGCAATGGAAGATTTACCAACGTTACACCCGGTCTGATACAGTTTTGCCTATACATGCGTGAGACTGAGGCGCCTGTTTATTTTTTTTTGCGCAGTCGTGCAGGGTGTGAGAGGGGAATCGATGTGCTTTGATTACAGCTTGGTAGTTGTAGTCTGTGAAATTAAGAAGCACATGTGTGTGAAGTATCCAAACAATGGCACCTTCATTTCATTATGGCTGCTTTAGCAACACACCTTAAGCTACTGTGTAGTGGGTCCCATTTAGAAGTGGCTACTTCATTCGCGCTTTCCTTGACTCATGGAGCTGCGTGAATGTTATTACAACTTTTCGCCACGATATGACAGTTTAAGTCCGCTTGATACTGTAAGGTGAAGCCATTGGTTTCAAAGGAGATTTTATTTGTGTCGCCAGCATAGCCTATTGACAATTCATGTTGTAAATAGGCCTACCTTATAATCCTACCTGTAGCTTAGGGAAGCTAACAGCTTTCTATTAGGATCTAGTTTGTTAGTTACCGTTTTGTCATAACTCCCTGATGCATTTTTGCATTTAGAATAGCCAGAGCGTGTATATCTCAATCGGAAAATTAAACAATATCGGGTGCCTATGGACTAGGCTGGGTGAACCCAGCCTGATCTGCCCGCTATTTATTTTTGATTTCTTAAAAGATTGAGCTTGGTCTGATGAAAGCCAGACTAGCCATGGACCTCAGTTACACAATGCAAGGGAACATGAATCAGCCTATATTTGCACGAACAATAACGGACAAAAGCTCTTCAACTTTGGCCCGTTAAAATGTGTATGAACAGTCTAGCGGACGCATTTCATCAAGGCCCATTTGGACATGTCAGTTATTTGCACCACTGGTTAGATGTAAAACAGCATTTCGTTTCAGACTTCGGCTACTGTTACTTAATTTGTGCATTAACAATAACGTTTCAGACTACTGTTACTTAATTTGTGCATTGACAATAAAGTATTACATGAGCTAAAGATGACTAAAATCTTATGTAGAAGAAGAAACATTCACAAAAAATCCATCCATCCAAAAATGACCTTTGTTTTTGATAGCTGTTGAAAACGGCATGGAACTGACAGAGATGTTTTTGTTTATAAATACATAAAAAATAAATAAATAAATAAACATTATGCTGATACCTTTTGCTTTTCCCAAATACAATGTAGCCTTTCATCAATTCCAGTTGCAATGGATGAACTGTGATGAACTGCCCTACTTGTGATTGTTTAGAGATTTTAAAGGTTTTATAACAATGCTACATCTTCCTTGGCTATTCTACAATCTATTCACCTTTTCAGCACCAGTAGGCTACTTTCTGTGCAGCCGCACACACACACTCAGGCATGCCAAACAAGCATCCACAAAAGTTTCAAGAGTGGGGGATGGAGTAAAATATGGAGACAAATTGAAGTGTGATTTATTTTCGCGGAACGGATGTACAGGACTGAGCAGCGGTCATATTTTGTACTGCTATGCGGTACATCTAGTTTTAGTAAGCCTAATAGATAGATACTTTATTGATCCCTAGGGGAAATTCAAGAAAAGTAATAGCTGGTTTGATTTGCATTGAGAGATGATCTTACGGAAGTACCCCATGCCAATCTGGTAAAGGGCATGTGATAGGCCAAGGGAACTTTATCAGGATGCATATCTGGATTCATGAAATAGCTGGCCTTTGAAAATAAAAAAAAAAAACTGCCTGCCTATGTCTATGTGAATTTAGTCAACTTTAGCATGGGGGTGGATATGCAACCCACTTTAAATGATGGAGCAAGATAGTTCGTCGAAGTTCATGTCTATTGGCGCAAAATGGGGATCGAGTCCTGTCTGCAAAAAGAGACGTGTTGTTGACATATTGATGAGCTTACGGTCACGGACTGTTACGGGCTGCTACTTGAATTGACCCAAAAGCAGGACAACACACCAAGAGTAGATTTACTGATTTTAGTTACAGAGTGCAGCGCAGGAATATTACAACAATGACACAGAAGGAACATAACGAAACTAGGGGTTTATATACTCAGGGATTTAACAAGGCTCAGGTGGACAAGGAACAAGGTAAAACAAGACAGGTGGAAACCATAATTAACAGACTAACACGGATCAGGTGAGGGGCGGAGACACGGACACAGGGAACAGAAACACATGGCAAAACAAACAAAGAAACACATGGAACAGGACACAGGAAGTAAAGAGATGAAGACATGAAGGAAAACACTAAACGGGGAAAACAAAACACGACAGGACCCTTACACTTACGTAGCAATCGACTGACAGCAGCAGAATGAATAACAGGCGTACACCTGATATAAGGTCATTTTCTCCAGACTGGAATGCTCAAAATGCTAAAAATGTACCTGAAATGGTCAGTCTCCCCCAGTCTCCCCCGGTCAGTCGGTCAGTCAGTCTCTCAGTCTCTCTCCAGTGCTTGTCCCTGACCTTTGACCTATTCTCAGGACTCTGAGCACTCACAGGCTGCAGTGAAGCTCTCATGACCTTTGACCCAGAGTCAGGACTAAGCGCTGAAGCTGCCCTGAGGACTGTGAGGATCAGGACTCCAATGGTGCTGCGGGACTCTTTCCTGGCTACGGATGAACGTTGAACTTGGATTTTGGTAGGTACACAAAATTAGGATTAAAAATGACGATTAAATCTTTGAAGCTGTATTCTATTGTGTGTGTGTGATAGAGAGAGAGAGAGAGAGAGAGATGAAGGACGCTGCCCTGAGTGTTGGTGTTTTTGTTTGGGGACAGGGTGTGTCAGCAGTGATTATCTGGAGTCTTTTGTTTTTGTTGAAGAGGTACAGCCCAGAACTGGACCCACAGGCATGCACACACACACATACACATACACGATTCAGTGATTCATAGTGATTCAGAGATGAACATTATTTCACGCTCATCCTTCTTGGGAAACTGAGTCATTTAGGAAATTCAGATGGCACTCTGCCATTACATTAGCCTACTAGGGGGAAACTGAGCAGTTATGGTTCATGTGTAATGAGTGATTAATCGGTGGACAGCATCTTTTATCAGCTCCAAGTAAATGACTCATGCCTTCTGTACGACATAACTGGCACGAACACACATGCTCGTGTAGATTCGGCAGTCACGGCACATTGTCTCAGACAGTAGGCTATTTGTAGGCAAGTCAACAAAGGTCTGATAATAGAATTGCATGACAGCAGCATGGGGCAGCCGTGGCCTTACTGGTTAGGGCTTCGGGCTTGTAACCAAAGGGTTGCCGGTTTGATCCCCAACAAGTAGGAAAAATGTGGGTGGGGGAAGTGGTTGAGCACTGCTCTCCCGTGTCCACATCCACGGCTGAAGTGCCCTTAAGCAAGGCACCTAACCCCTCACTGCTCCCCGAGCGCCGCTGTAGCAGGCAGCTCACTGCTCCTCGTTAGTGTGTGCTTCACCTCACTGTGTGTTTACTGTGTGCTCTGTGTGTTTCACTAATTCACGGATTGGGATAAATGCAGAGACCAAATAATCCCTCACAGGATCAAAAGAGTATATAGGTGCTGGTCATATAATTAGAATATCATGAAAAAGTTGATTTATTTCCGTAATTCCATTCAAAAAGTGAAACTTGTATAATGTATACATTCATTCCACACAGACTGATATATTTCAAGTGTTTATTTCTTTTAATTTTTATGATTATAACTGACAACTAATGAAAACCCCAAATTCAGTATCTCAGAAAATTAGAATACTGTGAAAAGGTTCAATATTGAAGACACTTGGTGCCACACTCTAGTCAGCTAATCAACTCAAAACACCTGCAAAGGCTTTTAAATGGTTCTAGTTCTGTAGGCTACACAATCATGGGGAAGACTGCTGACTTGACAGTTGCCCAAAAGACGACCACTGACACCTTGCACGAGGAGGGCAAGACACAAACGGTCATTGCTAAAGAGGCTGGCTGTTCACAGAGCTCTGTGTCCAAGCACATTAATAGAGAGGTGAAGGGAAGGAAAAGATATGGTAGAAAAAAGTGTACAAGCAATAGGGATAACCGCACCCTGGAGAGGATTGTGAAACAAAACCCATTCAAAAATGTGGGGGAGATGCACAAAGAGTGGACTGCAGCTGGAGTCAGTGCTTCAAGAACCACCACGCACAGACGTATGCAAGACATAGGTTTTAGCTGTAGCATTCCTTGTGTCAAGCCACTCTTGAACAAGACACAGCGTCAGAAGCGTCTCTCCTGGGCTAAAGACAAAAAAGACTGGATTGCTGCTGAGTGGTTCAAAGTTATGTTCTCTGATGAAAGTAAATTGACAAGGTCCCAGAGTCTGGAGGAAGAGAGGGGAGGCACAGAATCCACATTGCTTGAAGTCCAGTGTAAGCTTTCCACAGTCAGTGATGGTTTGGGGTGCCATGTCATCTGCTGGTGTTGGTCTACTGTGTTTTCTGAGGTCCAGGGTCAACGCAGCCATCTACCATGAAGTTTTACAGCACTTCGTGCTTCCTGCTGACTGACTTTATGGAGATGCAGATTTAATTTTCCAACAGGACTTGGCACCTACACACAGTGCCAAAGCTACCTGTACCTGGTTTAAGGACCATGGTATCCCTGTCCTTAATTGGCCAGCAAACTCGCCTGACCTTAAGCAGAGACTTTCTAATGAGGAGACACAGCACTCAAAATCCTCCATAGAAATGCATGGGGTTAGTTTGTAACGCCAATATGGCCGTTGTCTACACATATCCCACCCCTTCCTCGGCAAAACATCGACATGTGAATACATTGAGCCAATCATGTGGTGTGATGTGAATACATTAAGCCAATCATAAGTTGTGTTGTGAAGACATCTTCCCAATCATGTGTTGTGAACTCGCCACTGGAGCAAGATTTGTGTCGTGAAGCCTTGCGCACGCGCATTTCTGCTGAATAGGATGCCCGATGAGTGCCCAAAAAGCGTTGCTATATGGTCGCCGAGTGGAGGGACTTGCCTAAAAGGACTTTGCCTTAACCGGTATTGTGAAGAGGAAGATGCGATACATCAGACCCAACAATGCAGAAGAGCTGAAGGCCACTATCAGAGGAACCTGGGCTCTCATAACACCTGAGCAGCGTCGCACATTCCTGGAAATATTCTGTGCTAATGACAACCACTCCCTCTAGTGGCCATATGATAAGCCCACAATAATTAGGACAACCGCTCCCTCTAGTGGCCATATGATAAGCCCACAATAATTAGGACAACCGCCCCCTCTAGTGGCCATATACGATAAGCCCACATTACTTCCCCCTCTAGTGGCCATAAGCCCACTGTACTGGAGGAATGTTGTCATCTCTGAAAAACAAGGTCAGTAAACTGTTTTATGTTTGGCCTTGGCTCAAAGCTGCCCTCTAATATGACAGATTAGGTTCATGAGTATCTTTTGCACTTATTTCTTTTTATTTATTTATTTTTATTCAAGCAAGGCATGGCCAGCTCAGAGATTTATGGTCACCCTAAATGTGAAAATAGTTGTCAAAATGGCCTTTCTCATCGGAAATTCTTCTAAATGGTTTAATTTTAGACCCATCCAGAGCTAAATTAGCCAGGCAAGTTTTGCATGTGTCTCCCAGTAAACTCTTTGCGGTCTGGAGTGGTCTACTTAGCAGGCCCTTAATCCTCTTAGCGTTTGTAAGCAGCAGGGCTAAAACATCCTGACCGTGTCCAGATTGTCTTGTCCGGCCTCCGACGCGCCTCTCCTTTCCTTTCCTCTCCTCTCCTCTCCACACCGTAACGGAGCTCCAGGGGGACGTCCGGCCCCAAACTGACATGCCCGTCTCTCTGGCCTGAAGTATGCTCCTGCCCTTGCTGGGCCTGTGGGTCGACAGAGCTGCCGAGGAAATCTTACTGAGAATCCTGCAGGTGAGGATGTTCGGCAGCGGGACCAGGAAATGGTTTGTGCGCAAGCAGAGGAAACAGCGCGTCGTTGGCGGCGGTGGCGGCAGGAAGTCGGTGAGCAGGAAGAGGAAGAAGTGGGCGGCACAGATCCTCAAGCATCACCGTGCCACCATCCTCACGCAGCTGGACGTCACCAAGGTGCTGCCCCACCTGGTCCACGCCAAGGTGTTCTCCCCCGCCGAGTACAAGGAGATCCTGGGCCAGGACGGCCAGCGGCAGAGAGCGGAGCTCTTCCTGGAGCAGCTGACCGCCAAGGGCCCCGGGGCCTTCCTGGCCTTCTGCTCCGTACTGGAGGAGGTGTGTCCACACCTGCTCACCTGCCTCCTGCTCGACGGGGAAGGTAAGTCACATACGGTTAGGAGTTTATATTAATGTATGAGAGTTAGTGTGTGTGTTTGTGTTGGTGTGTGTGTGTGTGTGTGTGTGTGGAAGGCCACTGATGGAGGTTATAAATGAATAAACAGAGCACCTCTGGGAAGAAGTCTGGGTAAAAATAGAAGACCAACAACCAAACAAACCCAAATGTGCCAACAGAGAGGACACACACACACACTAGTCCTGTGTGTTTCGCCTCCATTTCACCTGGAGCCCAAATGTGCCAACAGAGAGGACAGAGTCTTGTGTGTTTCGCCTCCAATTCTCCTGAAGCGACACAATTAAGCAATAAGCCCCGAGAGGCCGTAGGTTACACTGATTCTACAACAGCTAAAGGGTGTTTGGCTATAGCGGAGTGTAACGATTTATTCATAGATTTTCATTTTTCCGCCAAGAAATATATTTCTCTATCTCTATCTACTTTAACTTTTGTATCAAGTTATGATAGCGCAGTAATATATAACGGAATGCGGTCAAGGTGTATGTTTGTGCTGGATTTTACAACAGCATGGAACGCGATTCAGCCAATCACAATCAAGCAGTTGGGCTTTCAGTCAGAGGTACCAAAGTTGTGAGTAAAAGTCCAGTGTTGTCTGGTCCAGTTTGGTGTTGCTGCAGTGGAGAACCTGTTGTGGTGTTGCTTGATAAGGGTGTCATGGCGGGTGTTTGTGCTTAGTATGATTTTGCCCTTTACAAAAAATAACTGCAGTAATACTGCATTTTTTTCGAAGTACAGTGCAGTTATACTGTCCAAAATACTGCACATTCTGCATAAGAACTGCAAATATGTCCTCCAAAACTGCTTTTGATACTCAGAAAACTGCAGTTTTGACAATTGAAGTAATAAGGTTTTTTTGTAAGGATGGGCATGATGGGGAGTATGGTTTAAAGTATATATGCTGATTAGTGAGGAGTATAATAGATGAGTTTGGTGGTTAGTGTGGTGGTTGATTTGGTGATGAGTGTGGTGGTTAGTTTGTGAGCGTGTTTGTTAGTGTGGTGTGGAGTGTGGTGGTTAGTTTGGTTTGGAGTGTGGTGCTAGTTTGGTGTGGAGTGTGGTGCTAGTTTGGTGTGGAGTGTGGTGGTTAGTTTGGTGTTGATTGTGGTGCTCAGTTTGGTGTGGATTGTGGTGCTTAGTTTGATGTGGAGGAACTGAGTAGAGCGAGATGCCTGAACATCAAACAGGCTTGTTAAACTCAGGGGCCAATCAGCTTTCACCAATGCCCTCATTCAGTGATTGAAGTATACTGTCAAAATACTGCACATTCTGCATAAGAACTGCAAATATGTCCTCCAAAACTGCTTTTGATACTCAGAAAACTGCAGTTTGACAATTGAAATAATAAGGTTTTTTTTTTTGTAAGGATGGGCATGATGGGGAGTATGGTTTAAAGTATATATGCTGATTAGTGAGGAGTATAATAGATGAGTTTGGTGGTTAGTGTGGTGGTTGATTTGGTGATGAGTGTGGTGGTTAGTTTGTGAGCGTGTTTGTTAGTGTGGTGTGGAGTGTGGTGGTTAGTTTGGTTTGGAGTGTGGTGCTAGTTTGGTGTGGAGTGTGGTGCTAGTTTGGTGTGGAGTGTGGTGGTTAGTTTGGTGTTGATTGTGGTGCTCAGTTTGGTGTGGATTGTGGTGCTTAGTTTGATGTGGAGGAACTGAGTAGAGCGAGATGCCTGAACATCAAACAGGCTTGTTAAACTCAGGGGGCCAATCAGCTTTCACCAATGCCCTCATTCAGTGATTGAAGCCTTTGAAGACAGAAATATATAGGCCTACCTCTACATTCCAACATGTAAGAAAGAGCAAGAGAGACAGACAGACAGACAGACTCATGTGCTGCTTTTCAAACTGGTCAGTGGTGTGTTGTGTTGTGTGTGTGTGTGTATGTGTGTGTTGGGGAGGGGGGTGAAATGACTGGAGTCTGAAGCAGGCAGAGCCATCTTAAGCCAGTGCCTCCCTTCTGGAGGGTAGAAAATAGCCCCATAAATCCCCAGACCTGAGGGGATTACTGCGCCGCCCGGAGGGTGGGGTTGGAGGGGGGCAGATGGTGTCAGACGCGCTCACAGACTAAACCAGTGGTGTCAGATGCGCTCACATACTAAACTGTCTAGGCAGCATCAGGCATGCTAACAGAATAAAGCGTCTAGGTGTGTAAGAAACTAGGAGACAAAAGCGTTTAGGTGCCGTAAGAAACTGTGGGATTAAACTGTCTAGGTGGCATCAGACTTTCAAACTAAAACATCCAGGTTGTGTAAGAACCTCACACTATATAAACAGGTGATTGTATAGTGGCTAAGGAACAGGGCTAGCGTGCAGTAGTAAGCAGGTGATTTTGTAGTGGCTAAGGAACAGGGCTAGCACAGCGACTTCATCTGCATGCGTGAACCGGCACATTTGCACTCATAGCAGAGAGGAGACCCATCAGGAGGGGACAACAGGGGGGATAACGGGTGGTAGTGAAGGCGTGGCCAGGGGCAGGTGGTGATATTATATTTTGATTTGTTGAACACCGTATTCCTGAAGGAGAGGCAGGCTGCAATCTGATGGTAGCCTACACGCGAAAAATTAACTCACCATTTATTTTAACAATATCATAGCGCTATATCGTTGGTATGAAAGAATATATTTATTTATTAATTTATCTCAGGTGGGGGAACTTCCACCCAGTCCCCCCTACACTTTAACCCCTGTGTGTGTGTGTGTGTGTGTGTGAAATGGTCAAATGTTTGGTTTGGTCAATTAGATTAGTGTGTGTGAGAGAGTGTTGGTTGGTGAATTAGAGTGTGTGTGTGTGTAAGATAGTGTTGGTGAATATGAGTGTATAGGTGATGTTGTTAAATCAGTGTGTGTGTGTAAGAATGGTGTTGGAGTATTACTGTAGAGTGTATTACTGTAGTGAAGTGAGCTTTGTCCTTTGCTGTAGTTGTATATTTTTGGTCCCACTGACAGTTTCACAGGTCAAATTATTGTTTACGGTATCATACCTGCACTGTAAATTGCTACATCTACTGAAAGGCCATCTGCTGCACACATACACGCTTGCACAGTCACAGTGTGTGTGTGCATACACACAGACAAAAACACACACATTGCAGAGACTACCCCCCACACACACACACACACACACTGTGACTGTTCTCTCCCCAACCCCCCCTCAGATGGGTCCTCCTGCCTCAGAGCCAAGAATGGGACAGCCATGCCACCCCACAACCATGACAACGACCCCTCTACGGGGCAGGAAGCCATGTGTTTGCCCCCCATGTACTCAGACCCTCTCTATGACACCAGGTAAGTCCCCACAGCAACTTTTACATTTTTGCATACAAAAATGCGCTATATAAATAAAAGTGACTTGACTTGACTTTTCCTCTATGTCGCCTCTCCCTCTCTTTCTCTTTCATACAAATGAAATAAAATGCAGTATATGATAGTGTATTTGTGTGTGTAGGCTTCTCTATATTGCTTCATAATTTGGTTTACTCTGATTGTTTTTTGGAAAGCAGTGTTGTTGTCAGACTGGTCAGTGTGTTTGGTGCGGGTCAGTTAGTCTCTGCAACAACTGATGGGGACTTTTTTTCTGGGCTCAGCTCTTGGGTAAGTAGGAGGAGTTTACAGTAGAATGAAGGGTGTCTTGTGGGCTGGATTTAAGGTGATTAAAAAACATTAGTGCTATTTTGTTGATGTTAATGATTAGTGGGTATCTGCCTAATTCTGCTCTACATGCATTTGTTGCCGTTTTTGTTTGTACATGTCAAATGTATCTGCAGAATTCTGCATTCTTTTCTCTCTCTCTCTCTCTCTCTCTCTCTCTCTCTGAACTGGATTACATAAGAGTCAGCCCCAGTGTCCTTTGTGGATTTGCTGTAGTGAGTGCGCAGAGGTGTGTATGTGTGTGTGTGTGTGTGTTTGTGATGTACTGAGAGCGCCGAGGCATGCATTGTGTGTGTGTGTGTGATGTATTGAGTTCGCTCTGTGATGATAATGTTGACTCTGCATTAGAGCGTGAGAGCTACTCATTTGCTGTAGGAGAGAGCGTCGAATGGCATCGCATCTCCCCGCACCTCCCTGCATCTCCCTGCATCTCCCCACGTCTACCCGAACCTCCCTGCGTCTCCCATCTCCTCCCTGTGTCTCCCCACATCTACCCGCACCTCCCTGCATCTCCCCACGTCTACCCGAACCTCCCTGCGTCTCCCATCTCCTCCCTGTGTCTACCCGCACCTCCCTGCATCTCCCCACGTCTACCCGAACCTCCCTGTGTCTCCCTGTCCCTCCCTGCTCCCCCAGGCTGAGCCCTGCTGATGTCATTGTCTCGTGTGTAGCCCAGTCCATCACTCCAGAGGGCATCGAGGAGCTGCAGGGACATGTTTTGTGCTCTGGAGGTGTGTGTGTGTGTGTGTGTGTGTGTGTGTGTGTGTGTGTGTGTGTGTGTGTGTGTGTGTGTGTGTGTGTGTGTGTGTGTGTGTGTGTGTGTGCGCGCGCGCGCTCTGCTCTCGGCCTAAAGAGAGCTGCTGAGGATGCTTGTGGTTCAGCCCTGCTTCTCTCTCCTCCCATCCCCCTCTGATAGCATCTCTCCCCTCCTCTCTCATTTGGCAATCTCTCCCCTCCTGTCCTTGTCTCCTCTCCTCCTCAATCTACTCCTTCTCTCTACCCACTTTCTTTCCCTTCTCTCCATCCCTCCCCTCCTCTTCTCCTCCTTTCCTCTCCTCCTCAATCTACTCCTCCTCTCCTTCCGCTTTCTTCTCCTCCTCTCCTCCTCCTCCTCTCTCCTCTTCCCCCCCCCTCCCCTCCCCTCTCTTCTTCTCTCCTCCCCTCTTCTCCTCTCCTCCCTTACCCTCCTTCTGTACTGACTCCTACGCCTCTTCCTCCTCTTCCTTCTGTCTCATCGGTGACAGCTGCTGCTGTCAGTGCCGTGCATTAGAGTGACGTGGATGCACCATATCTCTCTCTCTCTCTCTCTCACTCACACTCACACTCACACACACACACACACACAGGTACAGTACACACACACACGAGTGGTGGGAAACTGCGGGGTTCTATATCAGGGGGGTTGCCAGGGGCTGAGCCTAATTTAGAGTGACAAGAAGTGATGTGTGTTTGTGACATAGCTGTGCTTTGGTGACGTAAGACAGCAAACATCATCGCTGCATTATAAAGAGTCCTGTGTGTGTGTTTGTGTGTGTGTGTGAGTACATGTTTGCAGTCGTGACAGACTTGTCAGTCCTCTTTTCTGCTCTGTGCACTAGAAACACATTGTGTGTGTGTGTGTGTGTGTGCGCGCGCACAGGTGTGTGTGAGTAGGTAGGTAGGTAAGAGGATGTGTCGTGTCTGTCAGTCAGTCACAGCCTGACGGATGACTCCACTTATATGAGCTCAGCACTGACATGTCCCCTGTCCTCCTCCGCTTTGTCTGTGTGTGTGTGTGTGTGTGTGTGTGTGTGTGTGTGTTATTCACCTGATGTCCAGGAGAACTTTGTTTACTCTCTGCTGGAACTGACTCCTGACTCACTGGGAGACACCAGCAACAAAAAGGCCATGCACTACAGCATCCATACCATGTGCATCCATATCATGCGCTACAGCATCCATACCATGTGCATTCATACCATGCGCTACAGCATCCATACCATGCGCGACAGCATCCATACCATGTGCGACAGCATCCATACCATGTGCGACAGCATCCATACCATGTGCGACAGCATCCATACCATGTGCATCCATACCATGTGCAACAGCATCCAAGTGCCCACAGGGACCCGGGTTGAATCCGACCTTCAGTCATTTCCCATCTCTCTCACACACTCGCTTCTTTTTGTCCTAACCAAAAAAAAAATGCATACGTAAAAATATTACTATGAGTCAAATGGAATGAGGTGTGTGCGTGTGTGTGTTCCTAGAAAATAGTCTAGGAATATGAATTCATGGTAACAGTGCACTGTGACCTTCCCAGTAACTGGTTTAACCTAATCACTGTTGCACGAGAACTCTCTCTCTGTGTGTGTGTGTGTGTGTGTGTGTGTGCAGCAAGACAGCTCTACCAGTGAGGTGCTATGAGACTACTACTAACACTGAGTCAGAACCCTGTCAGCTTAGTCAGTCTCATGGCTAACATTGAGTGTTTTTGTGTGTGTGTGTGTGTGTGTGGGTGTGTGGGGTGGAATAAGAGTTTTCAAAGCCAGATAGCTCTCCCTGTGAGTGTGTGTTGGCTTGGGAGGTGCTATGAGACTTATCTACTAACACTGAGTCAGACCTCAGTGTCATGGCTAACATTATGTGTAAGCGTGTGTGAGGGAGTTTGTGTGTGTGTGTGGGAGTTTGTGTGTGTGTGTGTGTGTGTGTGTGTGTGTGAGAGAGAGAGAGAGAGAGAGAGAGAGAGAGAGAGTGTGTGTGTGTGTGTGTGCAGGCTCTGACTGGTAATCTGTACAATGCCCGGTGGGCCGGTCCACATGTGGACCGGTGACCTCCGGGATTTTTAAGTTATTTAGCCTATTTGCGGCCCGTCGTGTAGGCCTAGGCCTAGCCTATAAATGCAGTTGCATCCATTTGGCTTGGGGGGTGACAGGTCAATTATTTTGGCCTCTTCATGACAAGTTCAGTGTGTGTTACGATCGCGCCCCCCTGCCCCACCCCTCAAGTGGAGTTGTCCAAGCAGCCGCTTGGTAGTGCATGGTAGCCTAGGCTGTATAAGTGCCCTCCGCTGGCTGGTGTTCACATTATCGCAGTTTAACCGTAAACAGCAATCAGAGATCTAGTTTTATTCCATAAATATTTTGTTTTTATAGACGTTAGTTGCACGCGCTATCAAGAGCTTCCATTTACTGCACCATGTAGGCTATAGTGCGGTTCTTTCAACATAAAAAAACTACAGGTAGCCTACAATTTTCGCACAACTTGGTGGAAAAGTGTAGCACAGGTTAAAGAAAACCCATTCATTTTTGGAGCTGATCCTACTCAAAAGGAACTTCAAAGTATTTCCCATATAGTAGGCCGAGCCTTTTAGCTCACAACGACAGTGAAAGTGAAACTTGGAAAGTGGTCTCTCCACCGAGTGTTACATTAGATGCACAATCAATCGCGAGTCGATGCAGGTAAAAAGTAGGCTATCAACTGGTAGGTTAGTAACGAACGGTTTAGTATACACTTGTGGTGATAGCCTACAGTTAATGTGAATCGCGAACTATAACCAAAGTAAAGGAGAAGAAGATATGCACCAAATAAAGGTGTTTGTGTTATTACAACATGTTGGCACAAAACGTAATTTCTGTCAACTATGACGATGTCCATGTTCAGTAGCCTATATTTTTCATTTAGTCAAGCAGTGACGTGGTTTAATGCATTGGTTCTCAAAGTGGGGTCCGCAGCACATTGTCAGGGTAAAGTTTGCTACAAAATATGAAATTGTGTTATATGGCGAAAAATGTCAGTATTTGCCCAATTGATCTGCTGATACATTACATCAATATGTCAAAACACTTTATTATTAATTAACCGCCAACAAAATGAAATTTATGTGAAGCAAACACTATGTGTTCAATACAATAGGCCTACAACAATCCTTTAAAAAAAAATCCTACATACTGTCAGAATTTGCTAACATCACTATTGTGGTATTGACACTCTATGTTTTTAAAATCCATATAACATAAGCATCTAACAGGAAAAAAAAGCGAAATTGCCAGGGCCGAATTTTGCTCCCAGTCCGACCCTGTGTGTGTGTGTGTGTGCGTGTGTGCATGCGTGTGAGAGAGTGAGCTGGAGGCTGGCTGGTTAGACATTTGGGATGGCATTAGGGAGGTTAACTGCGTGTGTGTGTGTGTGTGTGTGTGTGTGTGTGTGTGTGTGTGAGTGAGCTGGAGGCTGGCTGGTTAGACATTTGTGATGTCATTAGGGAGGTTAACTGCATGTCTGTGTGTGTGTGTGTGTGTGTGTGTGTGTGTGTGTGTGTGTGTGAGTGAGTGAGCTGGAGGCTGGCTGGTTAGACATTTTTGATGGCATTAGGGAGGTTAACTGCATGTCTGTGTGTGTGTGTGTGAGTGAGCTGGAGGCTGGCTGGTTAGACGTTAGGGACAGTGATGCCGCTGATGGAGGGGGTGGTTGTGGAGTGAAGGGACATGCCATGTATTTACCTCATTGTTAAATGTTAGCTATACCAGTTGATAAAAACACATTCTGCTGTATTTTGATACAGACAGAAGTAGTTTGACACAGATAGAAGTAGTTGGACATCACGTTAGAGTATGTGAGACTTATTTAGCAAAACACAAATAAGATGCAAGTGCCAAGCTCCAGCTTTGGGCTTTCAGAAGATGTCAGTACCACACAGAACCCTACTCCAGCTCTGAGCTCTCATAAGATGGCGGTACCACACAGAACCCTACTCAAGCTCTGAGCTTTCATACGGCGATGCACAAGCAGCTCTTCGGTATTTGGAGGTTCGTCCACCTGTCTGAGCTGAGCTGCACCAGTTAGAAATCCCTAAGTACAAATGTGGACCTGCAGTGTGTGTACAGTATGTGTACGTGTGTGTGTGTGTGTGTGTGAGTGAAAAGTCAGGCCAGTGGTGAAGT
>NC_063199.1:21041128-21053628 GCF_017589495.1 Alosa alosa
ATAAGTTGAGTTATGTGTAATTAAGTGGAAAGACACAGGTAAAAAGTATTGATGGCGCCTACTGAAATTTGTGAAAAAAGCCTTTATTTGTAATGACAGCAGCATCGGCGTCAGGGGCGGGCCTTAAGGGGCCAGGCCCGCCCAAACAGGCCAGTGTGCCCCAACTAAGTTCTCTCCCTCACATATAAAGTCTAAATATTATTATGTCTATGATTGAAATTAAATCCATCTTGAACAGTGATGTTGAACAATGAAACATAACACGGACTGACACGTGTGTCAACTATGCTGTTGATTGTGCGCAAACTGCGCGATGAAGAGGGATTCTGCACACTCGGACACCGTTGCAGTGAGTGCCACCGATACATTTACCACCACTCCTGCAACGCCCGATGAGCAGTGGTGGAGGAAGTACTGAATCTCAGTACTTAAGTAAAAGTACAAATACACAGAGAAATATTTACTTAAAAGTAAAAGTACCACAATGACAACCCTACTTAAGTAAAAGTAAAAAGTACCTGCTTTTAAATGTACTTTAAGTATTAAAAGTAAAAGTATTTGCATAATGATTTATTCTCTTAATATCTATATTCTAAAAGAAAAAATAGTATGGGCTGTGGCATTTTAATTAAGCTAGTTTTAGGTTAGGCTATATTCGACTAGATCGTTTTAAGCTAATGCAGTTGTGCTTACCATCTGTGGCCCAGTTTACATTCTGACCTACAAGACTGTAATTCAGGTTATCTACTAGGGTGATCTGCTGAGTATATCATTCAGCAAAACACGAGAGCCTGAAGTTTAACGGGGTAGACCAGGGAAACGTCGGGTGGATCGTAATGCCAATTCTGCTGATTGAACAGAAAAGTTGCTGAGAAAGGTGTCTTTATGATTAGGTTCAGTTTCACTTGCGCAGACGCACATAGACATTGAATGAGTGCTCACATTTCTACCCCAATTGTAGGCTATGCCTCTTAATTTGATCACACACAATTAAGAAATATTTCCTAATCTGGAAAATGCTACGTTTTTTTCGGTCAGCGGTTCTATAATAGTCTACCATTCATTTGTGCCGCAAATGATCAGACGTGTGACAGAAGCATGGGCATAGCCTGTAACTTCGCTGATCCGCGGACAATCTCATCGGAGAGGAGGCCCTAACGCTGCAGATAACAGACAGAGAAAGGCACAGAACACAGTTGCATGTCCAGTGTAGCCATGGGTCTGGTGAATATAGCCTACCGAATGCAGATGGCTACAAGCTCACGCTTTGCCTGGTCTAGACTAGAAGCTTATGTTTCAAAGATTTAGAACAAGGGTGGGCAAACTGCGTCCCGCGGGCCGGATCCGGCCCGCCAAGCACTTTCATCCGGCCCGCTGAGCATTTCATTTGGTTATCAGGCTGCTCGCTATTTTTTTCCTGCGATAGAGACGACGTTGGTTAGCTTTACTGCAAACTGCTTTTCACTCTCCTTAGAGAACGTTTACAATGTCAATGTCAAAACATCATGTTAAATAGAGATAACATCATGTTAAATTAAGTTAACTCTTAGTTATCTCCTTTGCAGCAGATCTAACGTGAACATGCGATCCATTTAATTGGGAACGCGTCTGCACTCACGAGAGGGGGAGAGAGCCGCAGGTTCCAGCTGGGTTGTCATTGTTGATAATTGTAATATTAATATCTCCTTCTTATAAGAAACTTTTAAAAGGAAATCATGAAGGCAGCAGTAGTTCCCACTATTGACCATTTAAAAAGTGTGAGAGGGCCATACCGTAGCAGGCAGAAGATCATTGAGAAATAAACTTGAATTAAAGCGACTGTCTTAAAGCGACAGTGCACAATTTATACATTGTTAAACAGCATAAAATTAGCAGCTTTTTTAAGCAATTAATATTTTAAAATATTTTTTTTGTCATACTAAATTATAGGCTATAAAAAATGTATTTGTTTATGTGTGTGTTGTTGGGGGGTGACCCTGATTTAGAAGCTGGGCAAGTACCAGAATCTGTGGTAGCAACCCCACCACCTGGTAAAACAAACGTGTTTGTCAGAGAGAAAAAAAATCTGATCATAAAAGGAACGATGGTGTTGTAGAAATGTAGCGGAGTAAAAGTACAGATAACAGTAAAGTACAAATACGTGGAATATTTACTTAAGTACAGTAAGGAAGTATTTGTACTTCGTTACATTCCACCACTGCCAATGAGCACAAATCTCGACCAGTAGGGTTTTTAGACGCTGCTGCATAAGAAATTCAGTAAAAGGTCTCAAGATAGATCTGGGAAGATAATGGAAAATACAAGGTTTCTCGCTTTTCTGACCGCAGGACGACCCAAGCTGAATGCATGAGCTGTTAATCTAAATTGTAGACACCGTAAATGAAGGGCCAAACTGACACGTCGCATTTCCTATATTTTCCAATGTTGTCCAGTGCTAATGATAAACTCGAGCAACGGAGACACAGTGCTTTGGATCATGTAGGCTACTTTAAGGGGAGATGGAATCGCCGTTTAGTGAGCGCAACACTGCACTGGCCTTAAAGGAGAATTCCGGTGTGATTTTGACCTAAAGTGTGTTGAAACATGATACAGAGTGTGAACGTATGTCTCATAGCTCATCTCGGCACTCAGAAATCTGGCGCTAGTTAGCCAATGCTACCAACAGTTTTTCGATGGGGGTGCCTCAGGCATCGGCCTAGCCATGCAAATAAATCACTGTTTTACACCATTTACGAGGCTCAAAGTAGCTCCACACTTCATTGGTAGACTTCTGAGGGCCTTGACATTTAAAACGAGACATTGATAACTTTGAAAAAGCACTGGTAGTTTACTTACAAGACGATTTATACAGACAGTATCTTCACAGAGTTTAGCGTTTGCAGCCATCTTGAATTTAGTCACGATAAGTCGAGCTACCAGTAAGAATGAACAGGTATGACAAGGGATCAGATTCCAAAAATAATTCTGTGGAAATGCATGGATTCCAGTTTCTTCCAGTAGCAGCAACTGGAATCCATGCATTTCCACGGAATTATTTTTGGAATCTGATCCCTCTTTAACCTGCTTTATCCAGAGGGAGACATTTTTGGATGCAGTGACAAAAAGCCTATCATGGACCCGGCTGGGAAATGCGACAGTTGTGGAGTCGGCATTCGTAGCCTGTTGCTGCAAAACATCTCCATTTCCATCTCCAGTATCTCCAAACTCAAAAACAGTAGACTAAAAGTGAAATTTATTTTATATGATAAAAGTGGACTGTCAGAGCAGCACAAAATACTAAATGCCATGCCGAGTGTCCTGTACGCTCTTAAACTTTCCATCACAGTTGGTGCATCTACCTAGCCACTTCGTAAATGTGTTAGAATTTGTTCTGTACTTTAAATAAAATTTCGAGCGATCACATATCCTACGTGCAATCACGTATTATCAGTATGTGCAATTTGCTTTTGAGCAGGATCTTATAAGAACATTTCAAAATGAATGGAAAGACAGTAAAGCCTAGGCTTCCTAGTGGTGAGTCTGTTATAGCCTATTTACTTGTATTGTAGCCTGCAGCGCTATTCTATTAAAATTCTATTATTCTAAATGTTGTGTGCTAGTCTATTCAACGCTATAGGCTATGACTATTATGTTCTTGCATTTTTTTTCCCCCCATGATCATATTGTTTCAGTTATCCAAAAGGCTCGAAGGATGCTCTTTATTATATGGCAATTTTGGCAAAATAACTAAAAAAAAAGTCAGGTGAGGTGCCCCCCCTGTCAGTGCTCATAGCCCCCCCACCTCTGGCGCCGACCCTGAATGACGGCTTCAAGACATTTCCTGTATGATGAAACTAATCAGTCACAGTATTCAGGTGTGATTTTAATCTTAAAGATTCCAGGGGTCCTTCTTGTGAATCCTGATCTTAAATTAACTTCCAGAACTGTTCAATTGGATTTAAATCATGGCCTTGATTTCCTTTCTCTGAAACCAATTGAGAGTTTCCTTTGCTGAATGCTTTGAATCATTGTCCTGCTGGAAGGTCTAGCCATGTCTCACTCTCACCCTTATCATCCTGGTGGATGGCAAGATTGTCCCGGAAAAAATGACTCCATTCATCGTTCCTTCAACTGTATGAAGTCTGCCAGTACCATGAGATGAAAAACAGCCCTACACCATGATGCCTCCAACTCCAAACCTCACTGTTGGTATGGTATTTTTAGGGTGATGTACAATGCCATTTCTCCTCCAAACATAGTGTGTAGTATGACATCCCAAAAGTTATATTTTGCTCTAGCCTGACCAAAATACATTATCTTAGTATTTCATAGACTTGTCCAAATGTTGTGTAGCAAACTTGAACTTCAACATGTTTTTCTTCAGTAAGTAATGGAGTTGTGCGGGGTGAGTGTACATAGAGGCCATGGCGGTGGACTGCATTGCCTAGCCTATGATTTACTCTGTAACAATTGTACCTTTCTGGAGCTTTCTCCGAGTGGTCCTTGGCTTTTGGGCTACTCTTCTGACTATCCTTCTGACTCCCTGGTCAGAAATCTAGCGAGGAGCTCCTGTACATGGCCGGTTGATGATGCAGTGATGTTCCTTCCACTTGCAGATAATGGCCCCAATTCTGCTTACTGGAAGATCCTGATGTTTTGAAATGCATCTGTAATAAGTTCCATTGGTTTGTTTTGCAACAATAAGGTTGTGAAGGTCTTGGGAGAGCACTTTGCATCATCATGAAATGTTTTTTGTGTGACCCCTTGGTAAAGAAAACCCCTTTTATAACCCATCAATATATATACTAACCCAGCTTATATTCATTTGCACAGATAGGAATGATAATTACTCTCTTGCTACTTTCCAGCTCGTTCCTTGCCATTCCTTGCCTTGGTGTACTGCTTCTTCATAGCGTGTTCAATGCTTTTTTCCTGTCGTTCTTCTTTATTACACATAACTCTACTTCTGGACTTTAATGTTTGGGTTGTTTTAAATGTGTGGATTGCGTAATAGTAATAGTAATGTCTGGTGAAAGCTTCATGCAAATAGCCTCACAGGAAGTAGCCTGACGAGCCAGACCCACATCAAGATGTAAGGTCTGGGAACTCACCATTCGCAGTGCTCAATCTGAGGGGTGGGATAAGCGGTTGTCTTTCAAATTCCCTCTGCACGCAATAGGATAGCGCTACAACTCATGAGTCCCATGCGTTTTCCCACCAGCGGAGCTAGTTGGCCAGTTGATCAAACTTTTGCCAACTTAAAAAAGCTTAACTTGTGTTGCGTTGTTCGCCAGCAGCAGCATCCATCATCTTTGTTTTCAAGTAGCAGGGAATTCACGCGGAACCGTCGCAACTCGGCCATCATTATGTCAAGCCCGCCCACCGACTCTATACACAATGTGATTGGCCTCATCAAAGTTGAATTTTTCCAGCTCGCAAGCCAACTGAGAGTTGACTACTCTGGCTGCAAATTACATTTGCTGCCGCTAGGGTGCGTCTAGATTTCTAGGCTACACTGGAAGTATACTTAATGAAAAAAATGTTGACACGTTCAATACTTATTTTCTCTGCTGTATATATACATACACACACACACACACACACACACACACACACACACACACTGACACATCCATGCACTCACACACACACAGAGCAGGATAGGGGGAGGGAGAGAGAGAGGGGGGGGGGGCTGCGACTGGAATGGGCTTTACCGCACGATGACTCACCTCACAGCAACCCAGATGAGCTGTGCCTATAAGTGGATGAGTGTGTGTGTGTCCATGCCTGTGAGTGACTGAGTGAGTGTGTGTGTATGTCCATGTGTATGTTTGTGTCTTGTCCTTGTCCTTGTTCTCGTGCATGCATGTGAATGTGTGTGTGTGTGTGTGTGTGTGTGTGTGTGTGTGTGTGAGTGATCCGGTGGCCTCTCTCCCCTACCCAGCAGTGAGTCTGAGGAGGCAGGAAGGAGGCCAGGACTCGGCTGTCCTATTTTTCTGTGTGTGTGTGTGTGTGTGTGTGTGTGTCTGTCTATGTGTATGTGTGTGTATGTGTGTGGGTTAGTTTGTGTCTTAATGTGTGTGTGTGTGTGTGTGTGTGTGTGTGTGTGGGTTAGTTTGTGTCTTAATGTGTGTGTGTGTGTGTTTTATTCTTTCTGTGGTTGTGTGTTTTAGTCTTTGTGTGTGTGTGTGTGTGTGTTAGTGTTTCTGTGTTTCTGTGTGTGTGTGTGTGTGTGTATGTGTATGGGTTAGTTTGTGTCTTAATGTGTGTGTGTGTGTGTGTTTTATTCTTTCTGTGGTTGTGTGTTTTAGTCTTTGTGTGTGTATGTGTGTGTGTGTTAGTGTTTCTGTGCATGTGTGTGTGTGTGTGTGTGTGTGTTATAGTCTTTCTGTGCATTTGTGTGTGTGTGTGTGTGTATGTGTGTTATTATCTTTCTGTGCATTAGTGTGTGTGTGTGTTATAGTCTTTCTGTGCATTTGTGTGTGTGTGTGTGTGTGTGTGTGTGTGTGTGTGTGTGTTATAGTCTTTCTGTGCATTTGTGTGTGTGTGTGTGTGTGTGTGTGTGTGTGTGTTATAGTCTTTCTGTGCATTTGTGTGTGTGTGTGTGTTATAGTCTTTCTGTGCATTTTGTGTGTGTGTGTGTGTGTGTGTTATAGTCTTTCTGTGCATGTGTGTGTGTGTGTGTGTGTGTGAGGGGACTGAGCATGTTAGTGGGCGTTAGTCCGTGTCAGTCTGTGACGGCTGAGATGGATGCAGACGATAGACATGAAGATAATGAGAACACACTGGAAACTGGAAATTCACATCTACTGTACCTTACACACACACACACACACACACACACACACACACACCCACATATATTATCTTTCTCTCTCACACACACACACAAACACACACACATACAGACTCTGTTCTTTCTCTCTCTCTCTCTCACATGAGTATTACCCAATTATTCCCATCTGACACAGTCCCTTGTGTTTCACACACATTGTATGTGTGTGTGTGTGTGTGTGTTAGTGTTTCTTGTGTGTGTGTGTGTGTGTGTGTGTGTGTGTGTGTGTGTTATAGTCTTTCTGTGCATTTGTGTGTGTGTGTGTGTGTGTGTGTTTGTGTGTATGTATTATTTATTATCTTTTCTGTGTGCATTTGAGTGTGTGTGTGTGTTATAGTCTTTCCTGTGCATTTTATTGTGTGTGTGTGTGTGTGTGTTATAGTCTTTCTGTGCATTTGTGTGTGTGTGTGTGTTATAGTCTTTCTGTGCATGTGTGTGTGTGTGTTTGTGAGGGACTGAGCATGTTAGTGGGCGTTAGTCCGTGTCAGTCTGTGACGGCTGAGATGGATGCAGACGATAGACATGAAGATAATGAGAACACACTGGAAACTGGAAATTCACATCTACTGTACCTTACACACACACACACACACACACACACACACACACACCACACATATATTATCTTTCTCTCTCACACACACACAAACACACACACATACAGACTCTGTTTCTTTCTCTCTCTCTCTCTCACATGCGCACACACACACACACACACACATTCCACTCCCTCTTTCACACACACTCACACACAAACACACAAACACACACACACACACCCTCTCACACACACAAAGCCAAGGCAGTTGCTATCCCAGTATTACCCAATTATTCCCATCTGACACAGTCCCTTGTGTTTCACACACATTGTATGTGTGTGTGTGTGTGTGTGTTAGTGTTTCTGTGTGTGTGTGTGTGTGTGTGTGTGTGTGTGTTATAGTCTTTCTGTGCATTTGTGTGTGTGTGTGTGTGTGTTTGTGTATGTGTGTTATTATCTTTCTGTGCATTTGAGTGTGTGTGTGTTATAGTCTTTCTGTGCATTTGTGTGTGTGTGTGTGTGTGTGTGTGTTATAGTCTTTCTGTGCATTAGTGTGTGTGTGTGTGTTATAGTCTTTCTGTGCATGTGAGTGTGTGTGTTTGTGAGGGGACTGAGCATGTTAGTGGGCATTAGTCTGTGTCAGTCTGTGACGGCTGAGATGGATGCAGACGATAGACAAGAAGATAATGAGAACACACTGGAAACTGGAAATTCACATCTACTGTACCTTACACACACACACACACACACACACACACACACACACACACACATACATACACACCACACATATATTATCTTTCTCTCTCACAGACACACACAAACACACACACATACACCCTCTCACACACACAAAGCCAAGGCTGCTATCCCAGTATTACCCAATACTTTCACACACACTCACACACAAACACACACACACACACCCTCTCACACACACAAAGCCAGGGTTGCTATCCCAGTATTACCCAATTATTCCCATCTGACACAGTCCCTTGTGTTTCACACACATTTTTTAACGAGTGTGTGTGTGAGGACTGGGGTGAGTGAGTGAGTGTGTTGGAGGTGGGATCAGAGATTGACAGGAGCTCTACATCAGCACAGACAGGTGGCCAGATAAGGTGTGTGTGTGTGTGTGAGAGAGATTGTGTGTGTATATATATATATATATATATATATATATATATATATATATATATATATATATATATATGTGTGTGTGTGGAGACAGGAAATGAAACCAGTCAGGAGTTTTTCTTCTTGTCAGCAGCAGAAACTTACATTAAATCGTTAAAAGCTGACATGGCCTTAAGGAGAACAGAACCCCCCACCCCAGTTTACGTTGTACTTGGTGTGCAGTTTGTGTGTGTTTGGGGGGGGGGGTGTATGAGGTTTATATTCACTGCTCCCTCCCCCATCCATGTAAAAATATGTTTATTTTTTAACTAATTAGAACCTGTGGACATTACTGTAAAGGCTTGCCTCACTGCCTCTCATGATGAGCGGAGCTCGACTATTCATGTCTGATTAAGAATAAAGGCAGTTTCCTATGGCCTGTCATGATGAGCGGTGCTCGGCTATTCATGCCTGATTGAGAATAAACTTTGCTGTTGTCTCTCAGGATGAGCGGAGCTCTGTTAATCATGTCTGATTTACAATAAAGATCTGTCTGGATGAGCCGTGCTCTGTTAATCATATCTGATTAAGGAAATGAAAGGATGTGTGACCACAGAGTGAAGTGATGAGGCAGTCAGAGTTCCGCCACTGTTCTGTCCCAAAGGGACGTGTCAATGGCTCTCCCAGCAGGGTCTGCATTGTGGGCCATGTCGGTCACAATACAACATATCACGATATACTGCCATATAATACATATTGCGACATATTGCAATACTTTTTACCGAAAATGTACAAATAGAGCTGGAAACACAATTTGTGAAGTATAATATGTATATGTGACCCTGCAAGGCGAAACCAGTCGTTTTGGTCAAATTTACAAAATAAAATTTACAAAAATGCTCACATGAACGGCCATTGACTAAGCTTTCCAACGATATGTATATCGAGGGTATTGCAAAAAGTATCGCATCCAAAGTTGGCATGGTTCTCTTGTACGATACGCCAGAAGAGGAGAAAATCACCTTTTTAAGTAAATTGTCACGTGCGATAGTGTGAGGACACAGCTATTACTAGCCTTACGATAGCGTGACTTTGAAGCGGATGACTGACTATGTCCAGTTTTATCAACCGAGTGAGTGTCTTTTTCTGCCCCCTAGTTAATACCTGGGACGGTCATAAGGTGTCACTATAGAATATAATTAATGTATTTCGGGGGAAGTAAGGGGAGAAGAAGTTCTATGTACACAGATTGTGTAGGCTATAGGCCCACTTTTAAAATGTGCTACTGCTACGTCAATGGAAAACTTCTCCTGGTCCGTAAAATGACGCCAGGATATTTCTAAAAGTTTGTGCTTTTGACCGTTCGTGAAGGCAAGTCTTTCACATTCGGTTACATCTGCCAAGAACGATAGAGAGTTTACACATTGAGTAACGAGTAGCCTAATGAGTAGGCTACATTTTAGCTCTACCGTAAAACCTTATAGCGGCGTGGACAAATGGAATGACTGCTAATGTGTTTGATCTTCACCTAAATAAAGTCACAGTTTAACAGTCAAAAGGAGCGTGACGGAATTTGCCACGTCTCCTTCTTCAATCGGTCAGGTTATTTATTCACAGTTTACCTGCCGAAGTTGCAGCATCGGTGTTACTCCGCTCGCAACCCACCACCTCCCCTTACGCCTCCCGTCTTCCATCCAAGAATAAGGGGGTGTATGGCGGAATCCTGCCTGACTCCTGCCTGCGCAGTCGACTCCGGCACGATTCCGCGAAGCCCTTCAGGACCATGGCCAGAGACCTCGCCAAACATGCTCTTCTATTATGCTTTTATGCATTATGCTTTTATGTCTTTATGCAAATTCAGGAATGTGAACTAGTGAAACTGGTTTTATCATCACCATTTGACCATCAGTGACGGCTCACTCCTGAGCAGCAGCACTTGCCCCAGCATTAGGGTCAGCAAGAGACCAGTGTGGGGAGTGAGAGGAGGAGAGGAGGAGCAGAAAGGGAGGATGAGGGGGAGAGGATAAAAAGAAGAGAGGAGATGAGAGAAAGGGGAGGTGAGGAGGAGGTGAAAAGAGGTATGAGGAGAGGAGAAGAGGAGAGAAGGAGAAAGAAAAGAGAGGGATGAGAAATGAGGAGAGACATGGGGAGAGAGGAGGAGAAAGAAAAGAGAGGGATGAGAAATGAGGAGAGACATGGGGAGAGAGGAGGAGAGAAGGAGAAAGAAAAGAGAGGGATGAGAAATGAGGAGAGAGGAGGAGAAGACAGAGAGGGATGAGGGATGTGGAGAGACAAGGGGGAGAGCATATTGCAGTGTCATGGCCGCCCTCCTGAGAGGCCGCAGTTCCATGCTGTTAATTAATTTCTCTGATTAGTCCAATCACAACACACCAGCAGCTTCAGCTGGGTGTACTCTACAGCACAGGTCACAACCTCACACACACGCGTGCACACACACACACACACACACACACACACACAGAGACATAGACACATACTCTTATTCTTTCTTTCTCTATCTCCCTCTCTCTATCTGTCTCACACATACACTTATTCACACTTGAACACACACACACACACACATATACCATAAACGCACACATGCATGCATAGGCATACCTACACTCTGGCAGTCTTGATAAAAACGAAACCTCTATGCTTTAATACATAACTTTACATCTACCAATGCATCGTCCATTATGTACAGAACTTGATGTCCTATTGGCCCTATCCACACTGCTGTGCTGGTGTGGAGTAACCTGGCCCCTGCTAACTGTGTGTATGTGGGGGCCTAGGAGACTCAGCAGGGCTTTCTGTGTGTAGAGAGACAAGCAGAAAACTCTCCCTGATGCTGTGTGCTTATTCACTGGGCAGAGATGCTTGTGTCCACCACTACTAGTTATTTCCTCTATAGGCTGTACTGTAATAGTTATCTCCTCCGTAGGCACCACTACTAGTTATCTCCTCCGTAGTCACTACTCTAATAGTTATCTCCTCCGTAAGCACCACTAATAGTTATCTCCTCCGTAGGCACCACTGCTAGTTATATCCTCCGTAGTCACTACTCTAATAGTTATCTCCTCCGTAGTCACTACTCTAATAGTTATCTCCTCCGTAGGCACCACTACTAGTTATCTCCTCCGGCAGGCACCACTGCTAGTTATCTCCTCCGTGAGTCACTACTCTAATGGTTATCTCCTCCGTAGTCACTACTCTAATAGTTATCTCCTCTGTAGGCACCACTAATAGTTATCTCCTCCGTAGGCACCACTGCTAGTTATCTCCTCCGTAGTCACTACTCTAATAGTTATCTCCTCCGTAGGCACCACTACTAGTTATCTCCTCTATAGGCTCTACTGTAATAGTTATTTCCTCCGTAGTCACTACTCTAATAGTTATCTCCTCCGTAGGCACCACTACTAGTTATCTCCTCCGTAGGCACCACTGCTAGTTATCTCCTCCGTAGTCACTACTCTAATAGTTATCTCCTCCGTAGTCACTACTCTAATAGTTATCTCCTCTGTAGGCACCACTAATAGTTATCTCCTCCGTAGGCACCACTGCTAGTTATCTCCTCCGTAGTCACTACTCTAATAGTTATCTCCTCCGTAGGCACCACTACTAGTTATCTCCTCTATAGGCTCTACTGTAATAGTTATTTCCTCCGTAGGCACCACTGCTAGTTATCTCCTCCGTAGTCACTACTCTAATAGTTATCTCCTCCGTAGGCACCACCACTACTAGTTATCAAATTCAAATTCCAATTCAAAGTTGCTTTATTAGCATGACTGTATGGGAACAGTGTTGCCAAAGCTATTATTACATACAATAACATAAGACCATAAAACAAACAAAAAAAACATAAAAAGGTACCAAAAAAAAGGGGGGTACATCAGTGCACATATAACATATAAGATCTAGAAATTAACAGCAGTAAAGAACAAAAGTAATAATAGGATGATGATGATGAGTATGCCTGTGTGTGTGTATCACAAACACAAATTTGTTTTAGTCCCTCAGATCCTCACATTT
>NC_063199.1:21058628-21068628 GCF_017589495.1 Alosa alosa
CTCACACTTACATGCATGCATGCAATCACACACACTCACTCACTCTTGCTCCAACCCTCTTGAGCTACACCAGGCGCGTAACTGAAGCGTTCCGTTCGCGATGCGTAAAATCCATTTTAAATGACCAGTCTATTTTTTTTCGAACATACGCGTCGCTATCACGTCTAGTGTAGCTACTTCAATTGATTATAGTGGAAGCTAATTGTTGCAGCAGACGCTACACGAACGGAACGCTTCAGTTACACCCCTGGTGTAGCTCATACCTTACACATGTGCTTACTCACACTCACACTCACACTAACACTAACACAAACACACACACACCTGCACCACTGCTCATTCACACTGACACTTACACACACACACACATATCTGCACCTATCCCTCTTACACATGCACTTACTCACACTTACACACACACACATATCTGCACCAACCCTCTTACACATGCGCTTACCCACACTTACACATACACACATACACAGATACACACACACCGGCACCAACCCTCTTACACATGTGCTTACCCACACTTACACACACACACACACACATACACACACACACACACCTGCACCAACCCTCTTACACACAGTGCTTACACACACTCTCAGACACAGACTAACCCTTACCACAGCCTTACATGTGTGTTTGGAGTGATTTCATGTGTTTGCTCACAGTTATGGATTTGATCATAAATCATCACTCATCCTCTCAGCATGAGATTCCTGTTCGATAAATCTCCAGGCCAGGGCTCTCTGTGTGTTGGGCCAGATGTAGATGGGTTTATGGCCCATATATTTCCTTGTCCACGTAAACAACTGTCTATGCACAATGAGTTGAAACTTTCTGCCGACAGGATGCATATTTCCTCTAAGACATCCTCATTTTTCTTTTCTGCAGACAAGCGCATTATATAAATTGTGAGAATTTAAATGTTGTACTTGTGTATAATTTGTTACACATTCATATTCATGTTTTTTTGATAACCTATTCACAGTTACACTTTTTTCATTCTTCTGAGATAGAACAGACAGATAAAGAGAGAGAGGGATGGAGTGTGTTTGTGTAGAACCAGATGTTCCTCTTCCCTGCAGTGTTAAAAAAGCCATTTCACAGATTAGCATTAACCTGCTTAATGAACTCCACAGCACAGCAATGCCTCTCTTCTCATCCTCCTCTTCTTTCTTCTCATCCCCCTCTCCTTTCCTCTCCTCATCCACCTCTCCTCTATTCTCATCCTCCTCTCCTCTATTCTCATCCTCTTCTCCTCTATTCTCATCCTCTTCTCCTCTCTCTTCTCCTCTCTTCCTCCCCCGCTGCTTCTCTGTGATGCAGTACTAAGGTGCCCTGTAGGATTTAAAGGCCGATCCCCTCCTGAGTTCAGCTGAAGTTACTTTACATCTGAAGTGAAGTGGAGTTGGAGGAGGGTTAGTGAGTTTCCTCAGAAGTGGAGCGGTGGGCTGGTGTGAATGTGTGTGTGTGTGTGTGTGTGTGTGTGTGTAATGCAGAGGAGCGGTGGGCTTGTGTGTGCATGTGATGGGGGAACAGTGAGGTGGTGTGTGTGTGTGTGTGTGTGTGTGTGTGTGTGTTTGGCGCAGTGAGGTGGTGTGTGTGTGTGTGTGTGTGTATAGGGAGGTTGCCTCAGGGGCTGTGTTGCAGTCGTTATCTGGGTGTCAGGATGGCAACGCTTCGCTGCCCCTCACATCAGCTGAAAAGTCCTGCAGGCTTCCTGCTGCTGCTGGGTGTCGATGTGCAGCAGGACAGACTGCCATTGCAGTAACTCAGAACTCCTGCTCACATCTCAGCAGAGAGGGAACACAAAGCACACCCTTCTCCCCTCCTGTGCTGTGCTGTGTGTGTGTGTGTGTGTGTGTGTGTGTGTGTGTGTGTGTGTAATCTATCATTAGAAAAATGTCTGCTCAGTCTATAATGTCCTTTGATCACACAGTGTGCAGATATTCCACCTTCAGACCTCTGTGTACTTTTAGTGTGTGTGTGTGTGTCGGTCAGATGGACACACCTGTTTGTCTTCTTCTCCTAGTGAGTTATAACCCATCCAGGTAATCTCATCGACTAGTCTCTCAGTTACAATTGTGTGTAAAATTGTGATGCAAGTTATGCATGTGATGCAACTATGTTTTATGGCTGTGGGATTTATTCTGTGTGTGTGTGCAGCAGGCTCTGTGTGAATGTGTGTGTGTGTGTGTGTGTGTGTGTGCAGCAGGCTGTGTGTGTGTGTGTGTGTGTGTGTGTGTGTGTTTGTGTGTGTGTAGCAAGTGTGTGTGTGTGTGTGTGTGTGTGTGTGTGTGTGTGCAGCAGTCCTCTCTTAGCTGCTGATGGGGCAGTGTGTGTCCTGTATTGGGCTGTAATTGCCTCTGATGCCTGAGCGGAGCTCGTCAGGATGGGTCAGAGTTCTCTGCTGCCTCTGCTGGTCAGTATTGACCTCTGACCTTCTGTCTGCTGTCTGTTGGCTCTCAGCTGGTCATTCAGCTGCACCTCCGCCGGACATTATCGACCCCTGTCCACTGCCTTTGGGTGCTCCTCCTCTGGTTAGTATCGACCAGTCTGCCCTGCCGCACAATGCCGGGCATCAGCTTACCTGCATGTTTGGGCTGCAGGATTAGCGTGTTTGTCCACAGAGCCAGAGTAGGGGAGGCTCAGGTTCTCCCAGACACACACACACACACACACACACACACATACACACACACATGTACGCATACAGGCATGCACACACACACACATACACACACACATACACACACACAGACACAGAGACATACACACACACACACGCACACATGCAGACATGCACGCACACACGCACTCGCACACACACACACTCAAACACACAGACACACTCAGACAGCTTCCAGAGGGACAGACAGACACACACACACACTCATACAGGCATGCATGCACACACACACTCGCACATACATACACACACACACACTCAAACACACAGACACACACACATACACATATACACACACAGGCCGGTCCTAAAGGTTCAGACACACATAGACAGCTCCCAGGGAGACAGACAGACAGTTTTTACAGGGTCAGACAGACAGACAGACAGACCGACAGCTGCCATTGGGCCTGTTAATGGTCATATGGTTGCATGCTGTGTGGGCATGTTTGTGTGTGTTTTGGTGTATGTGTCACTGTCAGTGGCGTTTTCTCCCAGAATCCAGGTTTTGTTCATTCTTGCTGTGCTATCTCCCGTTTTCATTTAGTATTTTGCAATGAGTGAAACAGCGCCCCATAAATTGTATATGGTGAATGTGTTGAAACACAGTATTACAGTCCCGTCGTCTCCAAGTGGCACCCAGCCCGAGTTGGAATCCTTATCGCTAAAGCAATATGTAAATAAAAAGATGATCAACAATCAAATTAGGTGTAGTCACGGTCAATGTGATTTGTCAGCACCTTAGAAAGGGAAGCCATCCTTCTGTCTATCCCTTCCTGTCTATCAGTCGTTTAGTTAGGAGCCATTTTGAGTTTTGTTGAGATTGGATGATGTTAGCAAGTGCCATTGTGGACAGTAGAGATTTGGAATTGTTAGCAGGCCTACAAAAGGATTTTAGTAAATTACTTCTTCAACAATGACTTAAAATGAAATCTGAAGGCAGACCAATGCCAAATCTGGAGGTTTGAGAGGGTAGACGTTTTTACTTTCAAGGGAGGGAGAGAGAGAGCCTGTGTGTGTTGATGTTACGAGTGGCAGTAATCCAGGCTGCATTGTTAGCCTACATTGCCGTGACATTGCATGTTACATATTCTTATATGCTCCATAGCCTAAGCATATGGCCTAATGTAGTGGTATGCTGCTGCAGTTGTGTAGAGGACGTCCTCCAGTAGGCAATATGTGAGTGAGGGAGAGAGAGACCGCGCGTGTGTGTGTGAGGGAGGGAGAGAGACAGCGTGTGTGTGAGGGAGGGAGAGAGAGACAGCGTGTGTGTGTGTGAGGGAGGGAGCGAGAGACAGCGTGTGTGTGTGAGGGAGGGAGAGACAGTGCGTGTGTGTGAGGGAGGGAGAGAGAGACAGCGTGTGTTTGTGTGAGGGAGGGAGAGACAGGCGTGTGTGTGTGAAGGAAGGAGAGAGAGACAGCGTGTGTGTGTGTGTGTGTGTGAGGGAGGGAGAGAGACAGCATGTGTGTGTGAGGTGTGATGTGCTGTCACCGGTGTCCCTTGTCCAGTTTATGTTACGTGGCCTGTAGGTTAGGCTACAGTATGTTGGTCACTGGTCACTGTTACAGTTTGTGCCTATTGGTTACACACTTTACAGTTTGTGCCTATTGCTTACACACTTTACAGTTTGTGCCTATTGGTTACACACTTTACAGTTTGTGCCTATTGCTTACACACTTTTTTGCTGAATTTGAATTATTATGTCAAAACTCTACACACAGCCAAATAAGACATAGCACTTGGAGATAAACAACTCACATCTATGCCAAAATAAAATCCTGCAATCAAAACTCAACAATCCTTTCTAAAAATGTAATTATTGCAACAAAATCATACACACATGCACCGTTTGAATTTTTGTTTCAAATCAACAGCAACACACTGATGTGTTTTATAAAACACTGCAGTCTTTGTGTTTCTATTTTTATTGTCATTTTCTCAGACTCAGTCTTCTGTGAAACTCAAAAGTAGAATTTCTGCAGTAATCAACTGACATTTATGCAAGTTTTACAAAAACCTTCTTACAAAAATAAAGAAAGATATCACACTTCTCAATGGAAAAGAGTAAGTGAATGTACTCTAAACAAATAAAAAATGTAGCAACAAAACAAAAGTAAAAAAAAAATAACTGGAGAAATTGCTATTGACAAAAAAACCATATATATTTGTATGTGTGTGTGTGTGTGTGTGTGTGTGTGTGTGTGGCGGGGTTAGGTTGGGGGTGTGTATGGATGGTTTTCAGTTGTGTATGTGAGCATAACATTTTCCAATTGTTTGAGTGAGAGTGTTTCACTTGAGTATATGTGAGGCTTTCACTAGTGTGTGAATGGTTTCATATGTGTGTGTAAGAAGTTGTTTTTCAGTGGTGTATATGCATTTTACTAGTGTTTGTAAGAGCATTTCAATAGTGGATGTAAAAGGTTTTCACTATAGCGTGTGAATGAGTTTGGTTTTACATGTATGTATATGCTAGCTAGCTAGTTCTGAATAATGTTCCAGACGGCCCCTCATGTTACTGTGGGCCAGATGTAAGTACATTTGTGAGCGTAGCGTTATCAGCGTCATGGACACACCGCAGATTGCGAACGCTGTCAGACCCGAGTTTCCGTCGTATTTATCAATCATTCAATCCCTTAGTGTAAACTGCGCCTTTCTCTGCCTTTCTCCGCCCATAAGCGCCAATTTCTAACGTCCACAACTGAATGGCAGCCTACATACAAGCGCCAGTTGAATGAAGTTAACTGATGACAACATTAAAAGAATCAAACGTTTAGCGATCATGAAATAATACCATACATGATAAGATGTACTGTAAACAAGCAGGGAGATAATGAAGATCAGTAGTTCTACTCAAACTACTTGTGCACGTGTAGGCTATGGAAGACTGGTCAAATCTAGCAAGTAGGAAAGTTTAAGTGAATGGCGTGAAAGTGAAAGTAAGACATTGAGAAAGGCCAGCGAAAGTTGAGGTTGCTTTTGGTAGTACAAATACTTTCACCACAAAACTGGTGCTCTAAATAGCGATTCTGTTGTCTTTGAAAGGTTCTCTTATTGACGCATTGAACTGCAATTTGGATTAAAACCTGCTTTACAAAGGAGGAAGTATTTAGCGGCAGAATAGGCGATGCGCTTTCAGGAGCAGTATTTTTTACATACCGCGGAATACATAATTAGCTCTTTACTCTTCCCCTCCCATCTTTTTTACGGCTAAACTCCCACTTTCCCTGGATCCTCCCATGAATGCATATGCATGACATGACAAAGCGCAATCTGCCACTTTCAGCTCCAGCGACAGGCAGTTTGGCGCTTTTACATCATTGCAGCCTGTTTGTACATACCCATAATGATTTTACACGCTTTTATTCTGAAAACAAATACGCCTGAAGTGGGCGCAAAAGCGTTAGTACATCTGGCCCTGTGTGTAACAGTGTTGGTGTGTGATAGTGTGTGTTTCTGTGTGTTAGTGTGTGTAACAGTGTTGGTGTGTGATAGTGTGTGTTACTGTGTGTAACTGTGTGTATGTGTGTGTGTGTGTGTGTGTGTTGGTGTGTGTGGTTGGACGTAACTGAACTGGTGTGGTGTTGCTTGTTCTCACCTCTGAGAGCATTTGAGTCTTTGCTTATCTCTGGGCCTGTGCTCTGCTCTCACCAACCACGTTTACATAACACACTCCAGTTGGAAAAGTAAGCTCAAGGTGAACTCTCCCTCTCTCTTCTCTCTCTCTCTCTCTCTCTCTCCATCTCTCTCCATCTCTCTCTCCTGTTTTGGGGGCAAACTTTAACCCCCATCGCTCTGCTGTTTTTTACTCTCTCCTTCCTTCTTTGTTCTTTAGTTAACACACTGAATTAGTGTTGAGCAGGACGCCTGAAATGCCTCTTAAATGCCTCTCATTTCACTCGTATTCTTAGAGATGTGCCTCGTCTCCCCGGGAGACTCCACTAATCTGCCACTTAATATGGAAATTGAGACGACTCCTCTCCTCCTCCTCTCCTCTCCTCCTCCTCTCCTCCTCTGGAACAGTAGATTTGTCTTATTGAGTTGCGTCTGTTGGGCTTTGGAGCGTTTTTGGCGTGTCCTCCTAGTGCGATGGGGGAAAGCTGGTTAAGAGCTCACAGCCACCAACGCTGAATCAAACACGTTTAGACGCCTTTTATTTCCAACAAGCCAGCACTTCTAATGCCAGGAAACAGATGCACAGAGCTCTGCCTGAGAGAGAGAGAGAGAGAGAGAGAGAGAGAGTCAGAGAGCACTCCTCTCTCCTGTCCTGCCTGGCATTCAGACACACACACACACACACACACACACACACACACACACACACACACACACACACACACACACACACACACACAGCTCCTTAACCAGCAATATTCTTTTTTATCAACTCATCCTCTGCACACACTCCTGGTGACGTCAACACACACCAGCACTGGCCATCAGTGATGACCACAGAGAGCTTGTGTCCTTCAGAAGTCATCGATGAGAGCATTCTTTCTTCATCGATTCGTGCTATTCCTACAGAAGTCATTGATGAGGCCATTCTTTCTTCATCGATGAGCGTTATTCCTACAGAAGTCATAGATGAGGCCATTCTTTCTTCATCAATGAGAGCTATTCTCCTCCAGCTGCTGTGCTGCTCAATCTGTTTCCAACAGGATTTGAGCATTGTGTGTCTGACAGTAAAGGCTGTCAATAACGGCTCAGTGTGTGTGTGTTTTGTGTGTGTGTGTGTGTGTGTGTGTGTGTGTGTGTGTGTGTGTTTGTGTGTGTGTGTGAGAGAGAGAATAAAGGCCTGAGTTAAAGAAAGGAGAGAAGAATGAGTGTGATGCATGGACGAGGAAGATAAAAAAGAACAGACAGAGAGGAGGATGAGAAAGAAAAAGGACTAAATCTCTATTTCCCTCCCAGTTATGTTTGTCTGTTCTTATTGACTAATGGTGGAATTCCTGCTCTTGCAGATTCCTTTTACTGGAATCTGTTTTAATTTGAGGAGACTTTGGGAAGTAGCAAACCCAGTCTGATTCTCTTCTGCTTTCTTGTGTTTTAAAGGGGAACTTATATACAAATATTTCAACGTAATAAACCCGTTTAGAAATCATTTGGATGGTTAAATGACCTGTTCCGGTGAAAATGGTGATTTTCCCCGCTGCGCCTATAGCGTCCCCAGGCGGAAAACCAACCTTGCAACATTGAGACTACCGTCCCGAAAAGAGAAGTGAGAAACAAGAAACTCGTTTTAAATCGTGTTTCTTACCTTGTAACATCCACATAGTTCTGCCAAACTTCTGCTAACCGTTAAGCTAGCTTGTAAACAAATCCATGTGCTTTATCATTACCTTTTCCCACAGTTTGAAATAGCATAATGCGCAATTTCTCCAGTTTCTGTTTAAAAGTTTCTCTTTAACAGCATGCATTAGGGGGAAAGCTTTATTCTGTATATTATTGTATTCTGTAACTGTATATTGCATCTTGCTTGTGCTTGTTGAGGGGTCCACGACCATGGCAACCTTGACAGGGACAACAAGGAACAAGGAAGCGATCATCCTCAGCATCCTTGCCCCGGCAACTACCCTATACCACCCATAGTGTCTATTTATTTACTTGCAGTACATACTGTATTTATTTATTCTCATACATAGACATACTTTACTGCCTTCATTCTATTCTTACTGTTCTCTTTTTACTCCTTTTATGTTTTTATTTTTTTATCCTTATATGTTAAGTGAATGTTGTACTTGCGAGCAAAGATTAAATTCCTTGTTTGTGTACGCAAACCTGGACAATAAAGCTGATTCTGAATCTGTTTTGGTAGCTCTGTTGAACCCCTTACTGTATGTATGTGTGGATGTACTGAATGTAGAAGCACGAGGATGCGGGTGAATGTGTGCGTGTGTGTGTGTGTGTGAGCTTTGCTGCGAGGTATAGCGTGCATATGTTTTCCTCCATATGCAAATAAACATCCTAGGGGAGGTCATTATTTTTTCCGGTCCGTAGCTCTTTGGCTCACATGTTAATGTACAGAAACCAGCCTGTGTGTGTATGTGTGTGTGAATGTGCACCTATAGCACAGGAAATGTAATGATTTGACCATCTGTCCCAAACCCTCTCAGTTATAATTGGCTGCTGTCCTCTCTGTTGTGAGGTCCTATGGTCTCACAGAGAACTCAGATGAACTAGAGATAGAAGAACTCTTTGTTAGAGCACCTGCAGTGTGTATGTGTGTGTGTGTGCATGTGTGTGTGTGACTGTGTGTGTGTTTGTGAGGCCCTCTGGTCTCTGAGACAGAGCCGAGGATAGAAGAGCTCAGCGGAGTCTCTTTTAACTTTCCAGAGTTAGAGTAGTTGTCAGAAGAAATTTCAGACTGTCCTGTTAGATCACCTGCAGTGTGTGTGTGTGTGTGTGTGTGTGTGTGTGTGGGTGGAGTGTGCAAGTGTGTGTGTATGTGTGTTTTTGGGTGGGTGGGTGGAGTGTGTGTGAGTGTGTGTCAGGGGTGTGTGTGTGTGGTGTTTGTGTGTGTGTGTGTATGTGAGCATGCTGAGATCAGTATAGGAGCTTTTCCAAAGCCGTCCTCTCTCAGCCGAGGAGGGATGCTGCACCCCTCTATCTAATTCCAGCTGCACTCTGGTCCTCTGGAGCAGAGCTGGTGTAGTGTTGGAGCAGAGATGGAGTAGTGTTGGAGAGCAGAGCTGGGTTAACTCCTCCATCCAGCCCTGCACCCAACCGCCAACCCCAAACTCCCAAGCTGCTCTCTGGTCCTCTGAAGCAGAGCTGGGTTAACTCCTCCATCGAGCTCTGCACCCAACCGCCAACCCCAAACTCCCAAGCTGCTCTCTGGTCCTCTGAAGCAGAGCTTGGTTAACTCCTCCATCCAGCCCTGCACCCAACCGCCAACCCCAAACTCCCAAGCTGCTCTCTGGTCCTCTGAAGCAGAGCTGGAGCTAAATCCTGCACCTAACCTCCCAAACAACCCCTCCACCCTTCCCTCCTCCCTCCCGCTCTGAAGCCAAGCTGCGGCTGAAAGAGCATTAAGCGCTGTGGATATTTTCCCATCATCCCCTGGGGCTTCCTTTGCCGCTGTGCTTTCATGTTTGGGCTCCCGATGCAGATGGCAGCCCCCGAGGAGTTCACACAGTGGGCACACCATACCCTCTCCACACACACACACACACACACACACAGCCCCTAAGGAGTTCACACGGTGGGCACACCATGCCCCCTCCCCGCCTTTCTCAATACGATCCTTTAAAACACCCCCTCCCACACACACACACACACACACACACACACACACACACATGGCC